>NW_006238971.1:2332256-2353917 GCF_000226075.1 Solanum tuberosum | reverse complement strand
TTCTCTATACCTCGCCTTCCATTTTAATGTAACCAGCTTACTTCCCCAATACAATACCAGTGACCCCTCATTTGGTCAAAACAACAGCCAACACAACCTTCTACAAACTCCCTCCTCACTAAAACATCAAATACAATGGGTAAAACATGGACTCACGGCTTCCTATCACCGTCCCGTGTGTCCTACCCGCAAATTATACTTAAATCATCCTTGGAATACTATTTATGAAGATAGAAGAGGATTCATACCTATATATCAAAGAAAAGCAGCCCCTGCCCTTCTTTATTCTCCAAGAACAATACTTTTTCCTTCAAGAAAACATTTAGCTAAGTATATCTATAGGTCTATGGAGAGGAAGACACTTGATTCTTGAAGAAACCAACTTACCTTAAGCTTTGGTGGATTGAAGATGAGAAAAACTTGAAGAAATAAGTTGAGACCAGTCCTTACACATTCTTGAGTATATGAGAAAGTATATCCCAAACTTCTAATATAAAAACAACAAGTTTGGCCAACTTTCTCTAAAGTGCCACATGTCCCGCAGTGATTGGGCAGTGCGCGCGTCTGTCGTAGAATGAACATAACGTTTTTACTCCAATATCGTTTTAACAAGCGGTTTTTTTTGCTGGAAATTAGACTCAAATACCTTCAATTGTATAGGTAGTAGGCCCTCTAACTCGTTATATATGAGGAGATATGCTCGTTCATAGTCAGATGAGAAATGAGATCATTTGTAGTATTCCTCCACAATGAACCTTTAAACTTTAAACTTTAATCTTTTCTTTAATGATCTCTTTGTCCTAAAACTTTTGTTAAAACCTTCAAATGACTAAATATAAGGGTTACATGGTATGCTTAACCATTTTCAATGATATACCTCCCCCGATATCACATCTATGCATTGGTGTTTACGAGTCGCAAATGTATTTTAAGTTACGGGATATTACAGACTTAGCCACACTTCACTGTCCTTATCTAAAAGTTAGGATCTCTCACTTGTACCACTCATATTCATTGCAGCTAACATCTAAAATCCCCACCTACTTTACGTCAGCTCTACCAGATCAGATCTCAAGAATAACATCATTACCCTCATGTTGTCATTATTTTGATCATAGCGCTCATCTCAAATTCAAGCTTAATGTTTATTACTAAACCTGGATATCAATATGATTGCTCGCTTACTATAATAACTTACAACTACTAAATAAAAATTAAGAAACACTCGCCCTCTAAAACCTTGTGAAAAGTAGTCAATCTTTATCTCTCAGTCTTCGTACTTATAATTTACCGTAACACTTCCTTTCACAACTTAAGTACTATTTACCCACTCACTAAACATCATTGGCTAACTAGTTCTATTGCCCTCTAACTATCATGGGATCTCCCAAAAATCATAAGTCTGGATTAGATCTATCACCTCATGAATAATGTGCTCTTTTATTCAACACCTACACTTGGTCGTTACTAAAACAATGACACATCATCATAATTTCCTTTCTAGTTACAATATACTCTGACTCATCCTAACTAGTAACTCTTACTCTACCTCCTATCATGAAATCTTCACAAACTCATCACTTCTTAGTCTACCCATAAGGGAAAACTCATCATTAATAATTTATTGGGTGCATGACTACAATAATATAATTTGCCTCATCATTATATCCCTTTCATAGATTACTGAACCTCTGCATGCATTCTTCTAACTTTGGGCACCTTTACTACTACTGCTTATAATCTCATAACTCATACTATCTTTTGGTAACGACTCAGAAAATGATAGGTTGAACTAGAGCCTCAACGTTTGGGTTAGTGTAACTTTAGGTTGATGTCTAGGCTATTTTAGAACTTAAATGCAGCAAGGTAGAAGCCTAGGGTCCAAGCAAGGGCCTAGGCTAGCAAGATAGGGTGATAGAAGCCTAGTTCCTAGAGGGGGCTGTTTGGCGATGGGCTGTTTGATTGCCCAAGGGATTGGGCGAGTCGCCATTGTGCCCTTGTGATCGCCTAGTGGCTTCCCCATTTGGCCAAGATGCTGGACCAAAGGGCGAGCTAAGTTCAAGCTCGCCAACCAGCTTGACGAGTCGCCCTTCTCCCCCTCTAGATCGCCTAGTGGACTGCCCAATTTGGGAGCTCACTGGAAAATTGTGTGAGCCAAGGGTGCACTTGGTGAGTCGCCTAGTGCCCTTGGCGAGCCAAGAGGGGCATTTGGGCGAGGTAAGTCGTGGAGGGACAGAATTGTTAAGTTACAACATGGAGGTCCTTAGTTCTTTCCCAAAGTTGAGTCCACCTTATTCTATTCCTTTACTAACAACTATAAGACCTTTTTATGACCTAAATCCTTTCATTTTAGTACTCCAAAAAGAATAAAAAAATAAACCCACCTCCTCTCAAATATTTCTCTCTCTAGAAGTTCCCAAGAAGAAGAAGAAGAAGTGGGAGCTAGGGTTTTGGATTCAAGGCATTTCTTCATCAAATTTCTTGGGGAATCTTAGTAAAGGTATGGTCATCCTTCATCTAGGGTTATATTTCACCCTAGAGTCAATTACAAAGAAGTTTTCAAGGTTTTTGAGTTTCAGAAAAACCTTAAGTTTCACTCAATCTCATTGGTTCTTGCATCAAACATTTTCAAATGATAAATTATGATTATGTTGATGTTTAATTTATGATTTAAGATGAAAAACTCTATGAACCCATGATTTCTCTCAATTCCTAAATTGTGCCTTATGAAGTGGGTTTGTTGATTATGAATGAATGTTGATGGATTTATGCCTAGATTGATTTAGATTATTGATTTGTATCATCATCTATGTATAATTATGATGAATTGTTGGTGAATTGAGGATTGGTGATTATGGCCTTGAAAGGGCAAGTCTGACCTAATTACTTGTTGTAATAGAATGATGCTTAAATTGTTGACCCACTTGAAAGGTGGAGGTGTTTACTTACTATGTATATGGTGATCATGGTCTTGAAGGCATAGTTTGAGGAATTTAAGTATTATCATGATATTGTATATGTGAATGTATAAGGTGAAGGATTTACATGTGACTTCAATGATAGAATGATGGTCTTGTATAGAATGTGAATGTGTTGTGATTGAAAGCATATTCTCACTAAACACTCATGAATGATAATGATGAATGTGAAGGGTTTCTAAAATGTAATGTTGTAGCTTGGATTAGTAGACTTAGGTAGCCTCTCCTTGATAAATGAAAGCTATGTTGAATGTGATCTCTTGACTTGGTAGGCTTAGGCATCCTTCTCTTGACTAATGAATGTATCTGACTTAATATCTTAATGTCTTGAATTGGTAGACCTAATGTTGGTAGCCTTTCTTTAAATGACTAGTGAGGTATTTTAGACTATGACTTGAATCGGTAGACCTAAGGTTGGTGGCCCTTCATGGTGAGTCTAGAACCCAATGTGAATGTGAAACCTTGAAGCGGTAGACCTAATGGTGGTGGCCTCTTTCTTGTGTGAAATGGTGAACCTAGAGATGGTAGACCTAATGGTGGTGGCTCTCTCTAGGAAGATCAATGAGCTATCCTTAATGTACCTTGAAACGGTAGGCCTATTGGTGGTGGCCCTTCTTGGTAAAAGTACTTTGGGTTGGTAGGCCTAATGTTGGTGGCCTTCTCAAGTACACTAATGTAAATGAAACTACTCTATGGGAATGAAGGCTAAGCACCGAGTGGATATGGCTAAGATGGTGGCTCTCCCATTATTAGGCTAGAGTCCAATGAACATCTTTCTTATCCCATAACTATGTGCCTACATAGTATGTGTACTAGTTCTACCCTAGGCAAGTAGAACACCTTCCTTCGGTGTAGGGTTACATGACACTGGATTCCATGATTTAGCTCTCATGGTCTATGTCGGTTAATGACTATTCCCATCATGTGAGATGTGCACTCTAGTTACTCGAGAGGTACTACAAAGTGTAGGTAGTAGTATGGATGCTATCTATACATTGCACGAGTAGGCTTTGAAGTGGCTATAGTGAGTTCTCTAAGTCTTAATGACTAAATGTATGAAAGTCCTCTAAATGCATGAATGTGTCCTAAATGAACCTAATGAAGAATGTTGGCTTAAATTCTTAAATGTAAAGATGCATGATATACTTGGATTGTATAATGAGATTACTTCCTTGTCGTGATTTATTGTATATGAATGTTCCTTGTTTAGGGTGACTTCAAAGGAGTACTTAGTGTGAGTAGTAGTATGTGATGCTACTTGCACATTGCACAAGCATGACTTCGAGTTGTCTTAGATGTTGGTCTTAATGTGATGATGTGATTCATGTAATGTAAATGTCTCTTAAATGCTCTATTGTGTAAGTGTGGAAAGGATTAATGGTAAGTTCACTTTCGGTGACCTTAAGGTGGTGCCTTAGTGTGGGTGGTGGTATGGGACGCTACCCATACATTGCACAAAGTATAGCTTGGGGGTTACTTGAGGTGGAGACTCAAAGTAAAGGTAAAGAGTTATATGTGATCTTGTTCTAATGTGAAATGGTGACTTGTATGTCGTTGTGACTTATATTATGCCTCTTATTTCAATGTTCATGCAGTTTTACCAAATGGCATAAAAGCATGACTTTCCACAAAATGTCCCCTTTTGAGCATGTTTTTGCATCGTCATCATACTTAGTACATTTTTGTGTGCTAACCCATATTTCTCTTATTTTTACTACAAGTGTAGGTTCCGGCAATTGATCAATTCTAGCTAGGATTGAAGTGCTTGGATAGAGTTTCCTCCAAGACTTGGTATGTCCTCATCAATCGAGGACAAGGACTTTTATTGTTTCTAGTTCTTTCTTATTTTTGAGACTATTGTTAAGGCTTCGATTGTAAAGGGCCGTGACCCTATCTTGTTAATTTTTGTCTAAGATGGCCATGTGAGACTTAGTATTCCGCTGCTTTATAAATGAGTTTTGATAGTTTGGTTTTAAATAAAATTTTTAATTCCGCACTATTTATATGTATTGAATGTTATGAAACCTAAGAAGCTTATATTAGACCCCTTCGGGGTCGAGTACGCCATGTTACGACTAGGGGGTGCTCTCGGGTCGTTACACTTTTCGTGTGAAATTACTTCCCAAGCTCTAAAACACACTTTCTCATAGGGGTCTCAGCTGAAACAAGGTTTAGGGAAAATAGTCTGCGAATACATTTCGCTTTTAGCTCGAACGCATGCTTCATATGAATAAGAGTGCATTATTTCGAAACTCAACACTTAACTCACTCACAGGCTTCTCTCAAGCCCCTTTACAGTCTCATGACTTTCGAGAAAAATATTCTTAGATTCTCATTGATAAGGATCTGACTTTGCTTTTTAACTACCTTAAGTATTAGGGATAGTTGAATGAATTTGAGAAACACACGAGTTTGAATGAGTTCCTTATGACACAACTAAATTGCATGATTTAAAGTATGAAAGAAGGGAAATAATTCTTAAATGTCTATAGTCCCTCATTTATAGAAGTGGGGACATCACAACTATAAATAATATCCTACTAACATGGATTCATATACATCCTTGGAATCTTAAACTCTATGCTCTCATACCAAGTTTGTCATGACCTGAGCCTACACCCTGGACGTGGCCGGCACTCAAGAACCATTGTTGGTCCCTAAGGAAACCCCCATCCTGGCTGACTACAAGTGGAAGACTAATTTGAGCATATATAAAAATCAAACTGAAATAAATTCTAGATCAAGAGTGCAGTTGTAACACCTCGGATTCGATAAAGGGCAACATAGAAGTTTTTCAAAAGTTCCTGGTGCTATCCGACGGAGGCCAACAACTGCCCGTGGAGGGGACCACAGACTGTAGGAGTGGTCCGTAGATGGCCACCCAAGACTGCCCATAAAACCTATAAACACGGCCTAGACCAACGGACCATCGTTGGGTCCACAGTTTGTGGTTGAGGGTCCGTAGTTCAGGGCCCCAAATCCAAGTTTCTGACCATAGTCAATGCCCCAACAGGACAGACCATCGGTCAGACCATGGTCTATTGGTCAGGGTCCGTAGGTCATGAGGTCGACAGTTGGGTCTTTTCCTAATTAGTATAGCCTAATACTATATCATTTTGCCCATGCCTAAAACCCCAACATCAGTGTTTTAACTATAAAATTTCCCATCCTAAATCATTCTCTAAAATTCACCAAAAGAAATCAAATTCTTCCTCTCCAAGATATTTCTCTCTCTAGAAGTTTGAAAAAGAAGATTCAATCTAGGGGTCAAGTTCAAACCTCCATTCTTCAATTTCTTTTGGGCTTTGATAGCAAGGTATGATAGCTCTTCATCCATGGATTCCTTGAATCCATGGAGCCCATAAGTTCTCCAAGTGAAAAGTAGAAATTCCCCAATTGGAGTTAGAGTTTTCTTCTAAGTTATGGGTCTTTATGAATGTTGATTCAATTGATTGAGTTATGATTTATTATGCATGAATTGAGAGAATTCTATGCTTTTATTATGAAACTTCATGTACTCATGTTTAACCCATGTTTCTAAGAAGAAAGTGAATAAAAATAGATTTTACTCTATCAAAGGAGAATTTATGGATTTATGTGTATTCTTAAAGGATAAATAAGATACAATATTAGTTGCTTCGAGATTGAAGCATATGTGATAAATATGATATGAATTTCTTGAGATTGAAGCATAGGTGATGATTATGGTATGAGTTGATTTGAGAGTGAAGCATATGTTGTTAATTGTCAATTATTGATGTAATTTTTGTGGAAGGAATTTTCCCACATGTTCTCTTATGTATGAATGTGAAAGGCTTTCTCACATTGAATGATTCTAGGTTGAAAGGATTTCTCACCCAAAGTGAATCTAAGCTAAGGAATTATGAAATTGATGAGGCTAGAGGCGAATACCTATGACCTCTAAGCAAAAGACAAGAGGCAAATACCCATGTCATATGATACAAATATAAGAGGAGAATACCCATGTCACATGATGTATGTACAAGAGGTGAGTACCCATGATCCTAGGGTAAGAAGGACTAGAGGCGATTACCCATGATCCTTTATAAGAAGGTAAGAGATGATTCTCCATTTCCTTAAAAGATCATCTATGATATGTTATGATAGGTGATAAGCTTGGATTGTTTCTTGAGTTTGCCTTCCATGATGAGTAAGACTGGTGGCGGTTACCCATGTCTTGACTAAGTATGAATAAATGTTACTTCAAAAAGTACTTCTTATATGTTGAAATGATCTAGTTGGCGATGCGCCAATTGTCCCTTCTTATCGCCGTTTTTGCTTGCATCTTTACTCATCACTCTGTAACCTTAGGCGATCAGGGTCCTTGTCGCCGATCCATTCGGCAGTTTGCCGAAATGCCATTTCCTTCACCGAGTTGGCTTTTCCCAGGGCTGGCACGTTGTAACTTTTGGCGAGCTGAAGTACCACTCGGCGAGTCACCGAGTGGTCTGGCAATCGTTAGCTTTTCTTCTCTTCAACTTTTCCGCTCCTTTTAGCCCGGTAATGTCGTTGCCTTGCTCTTTTGCCTTTATTGCTGCAAATGAACACTTAAACATCAGTTTAGAGCATAAAATAAGCATTAAGGACACAAAAACAATGAATATTAAGCCCTAAATGAGTCGAAATCTCAAACTCATCAACACCACCAACTTAAACTTTTGCTTATCCCCAAGTAAAATACAAGATCAATCAGTTCAACAGAGATGTCTACAAATATTGTTTATCAAGACTCAACATGAATGCACACGAGAGGTCCAAAATACCCATGCAATGATCAATTATGCACTACAAGTTTCAAAATGTGACTAGCCATCATCAAATAGAACTCAAGCTCGCAATACTTGCTTCAAATGCAAATTCAAGCTCAACAAAAATATTTGAATGCCCTCACAACAAAAATGATTCCATACTCACACAAAGATCATCAAGTTTTTAGAATTTAGGAATCAAAAGCAACTCTCACACTCCCTAAGATAAACACATGCACGATTCTACCCATAGGCTTGCCCGTATTTTCTATCCAACATGACTTTCAGCTCACTCAAGATCATAAAGGTCGTTCAAGACTTGTAACGGGAATGAGGGTAAAGGTATGATCATTTTGGTTTAGTGACTTCTACCTTCATGAAGCATGGCCTGCATTTCACTTTTTCTCCTTCTCATCACTCTTTTTTATTTTCACAATCCACCCTATGTTGTTTTAAGTATGACTCATTGGATACCCCATTTCTTTTGTCCATTCCACAAACTTTATTTCAACAATTCTTTTCTTTTTCGATCTTTTCTTCTTTCACTTTTCTCATTTTTTTACATGGATGGGTTCCATCTTTTTCAACATGATCCTTCAAGGGCAAATTTCTCCAACTTCTTGACTTTCCCTTTTTTTCCACCACACCCCCAACTTAGGTTTTTGGCCTAAGTTGGTTATTCAAAATACCATGAAGATTTTAGGTGGGCAAGAAAGAGGTCAAGTGTGTTCAAGCTTCATTCAAAGAAAATGATATGCTCAAACGGTGCCAAACAAGGTTCACACTCTCACAAGGTGTATAATGGCAATTTTGGTTCACTCTCCACAAATGATGCCTAAGATCATCTCTATCATTTGCCTTCATTAGTCAATTGGAACAACGGGGAAAGTTCTAGGTATTACCAAACTCAAATTTCAAGGCAACCTCACCACACACGGCATTTAACACAATCACCAAACAAGACTCTACTATTTTAGCTAGCGTGCAACGATCATCACAAGGTTCATTTCAACAACCGTCTAGTCACAATGAGATGTTAAGAGTTCACATATGACTTATGCAACTCAAGTTTGCCTCATCGGAATCGCACAAACATATCATTCAATCAAGAGCATTATTCAAGTCATCAGTATTGACCGCAACCGACACTCAAATTTACAAGAGAACAGTCACATTCACAAATATCAAAAGGTGATGAAAAAAATTTAATTTGGGTCAAAACAAAAATTAACATTAAAACCAATAGATCAAAAATTAACTAACATCTAGTAAGAACCAAAAAGCCACAATCACACAGTCTAGTTATATCAAGCCATCACAACAAAATAAAGGGTATGAGTTTACCCCCCACCCCATCAAATAAACCCAACATTGTCCTCAATGCAAAAATAAAAATAAAGACAAAATTAAAAAGAAAAGATCACTGAATGAAAGGAGTGGGATCATAAGAACTCTTTACTATATGGCCAATTGGCGAAGGCTGCTTGAGACCACCGAACTGAAACTACCTCACAAAGTTTTCCAGCATGTTGGCTCTCCAGTTAGGATCAAGAGGAGGGTCAACTTGGCTTGCCAAACCATTCAGCGAATCGTCAAACAGTTCGAAAGCTCGCTGAAATTTCCAGAACTGTGGTCCTCCATTACGAACCAAAAGGTGGATCAAATTGCAACTGCCGAAAGGGTCTTCTCATCGCGCAATCACCATTCCTTGTACATTCAGTAAATGTTATTCGAAAACAACTAAAGCTTGGGGTTGCCTCCCAAGAAGCGCCTTATTTAACATCGTGGTGGGACGTGAAAATGGTCTCTTGCATCTTCCAAATACACCACTTCAATTACCGATATTTCCTTACATTCCCCAAAATAGAGCTTTAGACGCTGCCCATTTACTTTGAATGTTGGTCCATCTTTACCTTCAACTTCCATTGCCCCAATTGTGAACAGTTGAGTTACTTTGAATTGTCCAGACCACTTTGATTTGAGTTTACCCGGGAAAAGTCTCAAACGGGAGTTATAGAGAAAAATAAAACCACCTACTTAGAACTCTTGCTGAAGGATCTTAGCATCATGCCACTTCTTAATTTTCTCTTTATAAAGGGCTGAACTTTCATACGCTCTCAACTGAAATTCCTCCAATTCATGAAGATGATTTACTCTCCCTTTCGATACACTTTCCCAATTCAGATTTAACGCCTTCAACGTCCATATTGTCTTATGTTCAAGCTCGACTGGTAAGTGAAAAGACTTGCCAAATATCAACTGATATGGTGACATACCAATAGGTCTTTTGCAAGCGGTGCGATAAGCTGAAAAAGCATCATCCAGCTTTCAAGACCAATCCGTCTAATGTGCGTTCACTGTTTTTGCCAGAATGCCATTAATCTCTCGATTTGAAACCTCAACTTGGTTGCTTGTTTGTGGATGATAGGGTGTTGCGACTTTATGTTTGACTCCGAATTCGCTCAACAACGATGCAAACAACCGGTTGCAAAAATGAGACCTTTCATCACTAATAATAGTACGTGGGGTACCAAACTTTGCAAAAATGTAGCGTTTTAAGAATCGCACAACATTCGTTCCCTCATTGTTGGGTAAGGGGATACAACTTCCACCCATTTTGAAATGTAATCAAGTGCCACCAAAATGTACTTGTTTCCAAAAGATCTCACAAATGGACCCATGAAATCTATTCCTGAAACATTAAACAATTCAACCTCTAGGATAGGATTAAAAGGCAGTTCAGGCTTTCTTGATACCCCTCCTTGCCTTTGGCATTGCATGTATTATTTAACAAAGCCATGTGCATCTTGGTATAGTAATGGCCAATAGTATCCACTTTAAAGCACTTTAGCGGTTGTTCGCACCCCTCTGTGATGTCCACTAACAGGCAAAGTCTGGCAAGCATTAAGAATTGCATTAACTTCCTCTTCCGGTATGCATCTTCGAATGACATGATATGCGCATTCTCTAAATAGATATGGTTCATCCCAGAAATTAATACCTCCTTACATCGAACAAGAATCTCTTTTGTTGGCGGAAATTTAGGCCCTCGGGTATTAACGATGTCAGCATACCAAGGTGGGTTCCCTTGGGTTACCCTCATCACCGTTTTATCAGGGAATTCAGCCACAATGTACCTCTCGTTGGGATCAACCATATTGGTTTCTAACCGAGACAAATGATCTGCCACTTGGTTTTCACATCTCTTTTGATATTTTACCTCAAAATCAAACTCTTGCAACAACAATACCCACCGAATCAGTCTTGGTTTTGCATCCTTCTTAGCCATCAAATATCTAATGGCAGCATGATCCATGTGCACAACTACTTTAGTTCCAAGCAGGTATGCTCTAAATTTTACAAACGCATACACCACAACTAGCAATTCTTTCTTCATGACGGTATAATTCTTTTCCACCACATTTTAAGTCTTACTTGCATAATAAACCGGGTGAAATAACTTCCCTTTTCTTTGACCAAGAACAGCTCCTAAAGAAACACCACTAGCATCACACATGAGTTCAAATGGAATACTTTAATTGGGAGCAAAAATGATCGGGGCTGACACTAGTTTTTCTTTCAAAAACAAAAATGCTTTTAGGCAAGCGTCATCAAAATTGAATGTATATTCCTTTTCTAGCAATTTACAAAGTGGGTGTGCCTTGGAAAAATCCTTTATGAACCGCCTGTAGAAACCCGCATGGCCTAGGAAACTCCAGACACCTTTTACCGAAATAAAAGGAGGGAGCTTCGCAATGACTTCGACTTTAGCTTGATCTACTTGCATTTCGTCTCCTGAAATTCTATACCCCAAAACAATGCCCTCCTTTACCATGAAATGACACTTCTCCAAATTTAGAACTAGATTGGTTTCCACACACCTTTTTAGCACTTCCCCAAGGTGTTCAAGACATGCTTCAAATGAATCACAAATGACTGAGAAATCATCCATGAATACTTCCATTGAGTCTTCCACCATATTTGTGAAAACAGAAAGCATACATCATTGGAATGTTGCCGAAATATTACACAACCCAAAGGGGATCCTCTTGAAAGAAAAGGTCCATAGGGACATGTGAAAGTAGTTTTCGCTTGATCATCCGGTGAAATAGAAATCTTGTTGTATACGGAATAACCATCCAAAAAGTAGTACCATCCACGCCCTGCAAGCCTATCAAGCATTTTGTCTATAAACGGCATTGGGAAATGATCCTTCTCGGTCCATGCATTTATGTTCCGATAGTCCATGCTTACACGCCAACCAGTGACTGGCCTCATAGGTACAAGTTCACCTTTTTGTTTGGAACCACCGTGATGCCCCTTTTCTTTGGTACACATTGCACGAGACTTACCCATTTGTTATCTGCAATAGGGTAAACCACACCTGCATCTAACCACTTGATAATTTCTTTCTTCACCACTTATTGCTTAGACGAATTTAGCCTTCTTTGATGCTCAACATTTGGTTTGCATTCACTATCCAATTGGATTTTATGAGTGCAAATCTTGTAGAAATACCTATAATATCAGCAATTGTCCATCTTATGGCCTTGATGTATCGCTTTAATACCACAACAAGCAATTTTACTTGCCACTCAAGCAAGTCTGCTGCAATGATGACGGGTAAGGTATTGTTTGCTCCCAAAAATACATACCGAAGATGAGATGAGAGTGCTTTCAACTCAAGTTCTGGAGGTTCTTCCGTGGATTGTTTAGAGGGGGGACTCTCTCGATTTATCATATCAATATCAATCTTTATTGGGTTATTTGAATAAGCACCTAGTCCCGATAGAGCAGCCACAACTTCATCATATCCTTGAACTTCGTCCTCATCATAATTTGCAAAGACAACAGTAAGGGGTTCATCCATACAAATCATTTCACTCACACTAGCCACTACTTCATCAATCACATAAATGATTGAAACCACATGAATGTCACTAGGTTGTTTCATCGATTTGCACACATTGAACGTGACCTCCTCATAATTTACCCGGAACTTTAACTCACCACTTTCAACATCGACTAGGGCATTTCCGGTTGCCAAAAATAGCCTACCCAAAATAATAGACACCTCTACATCAATCTCACAATCCAAAATAACAAAGCCAGCCGTAAAGATAAATCTATCCACCTTCACCAAGATATCATAAAGTATTCTAATAGGGTGTTTAATAGGCCGGCCAGTCATAAGAAGCCGTATTGTTGTGGATTTAGGTTCACCCAGCCCAAATTGCTTGAAGACAGCATACAACATCAAGTTAATACTAGCCTACAAGTTGCACAAAGCTTTGGAAAACTGAAGCATCCCAATGGTACATGGGATGGTAAATGCCTCTGGATCCTCTTTTTTGTGATCACATCGTTGGTCATAACGGCATTACAATTGTGAAACACTTCAATCATTTCGAAATCGATACTTATTTTCTTAGTGACCAGTTCCTTCATGAATTTTGCGTATCCCGGCATCTCAAATAATGCTTCCACTAAAGGAAGGTTTATAGAAAGAGTGTTGAACACGGATAAAAATTTCTTTAATTTGTCATCTTCATTCCGCTTTTTGAGCCTTTGAGGAAAATGTGGGTTGATTGTGGGAAGTGGTTTTACTGAATTTGAAGAAGAGGCAGCCCCTTCTTTAGCTATTTTCAGCTCTTCGGTGGTGCTTTGCCTCAAACTTTTTTCATCCTCTTTGGGCATATTACTCTCCGGTGCTTGATTGGACATCTCTACATCAATGGTGTCTTTCTCTTCTCTACTAGTGTTTGCCCCATCATTCACCTTCACATCACCACCTGTTACTTTCCCACTTCGTGTAAAAACCGTCAAACATTTGTCATGATTAGCCTTTGAATTTGCCATATCATCATTTGCACACCTGTCCAATAGCTTGGGGTCTAACTGGGCTGAAAGTTGGCTCATTTGATATTCGAGTTGCCTGACAGAATTTGCGTGAGAGTTTACTTTATCATTCAAGGATGTGAAATCAGCCTTCATTTCCTTAAGCATGTCATCATACCCTTCAACTTTATCTAGAATGCGTGATAACATTTCATCCACTCGAAGACTCCCTAAACTGCCCCTAGATTTTGGGTTGTCACCCGTTTGCATGTGACACACATCATGATTGTCTTCTCTCCTCCAAAAGTCATTTTGGTCAGCCCAATCTTGATTGTACCCTCTCCATCCATCTTCAATAAATGTGTTCCAACCTTGATTCCCACCCGACTTCAAAGAGCTCGGCTACGAACCCTCCTCTAGTCTTGACACTTTTTGCACCGCATTGTTTTCAGATATACTCCCCATCACTTGTTTGTTTAGCAACACCATTTAGGACATCATCTTGGCTATATTGTTGTCTCATTCTTGGTTTTTTTTTCTACTTGCTCTATTGTCAGCCCAAAATTCAAGGGAGACAGTTGATCTTCTATAGTATACAAAGAATGATTTATCTTCGTTATCCCATCAAGAAGAGTCCACGCTATTTCAAAAGGTTGCTGCAAAATTTCTCCATTGACAAGCTGGTCAGCTACATCCTTGTTAACTGAATCTAGACTCCGGTAGAAATGTTGTAATAACACGTTATTCGGGAGTACGTGAGTTGGGAATTGGAGTAACAGCTTCTGAAACCTCAGCCATTCTCGTGGATTCGTTCACCATCCAACTGCTTGAAGCCCTGAATATTATCTCTCAATGCCATAATCTTCGAAGGAGGCAAAAATCTTATAAAGTACGCCTTGGTAAACTCTTCCCAAGACGTAATTGAATCCATTGGCAGGTCAGCTAGCCACTTTGTCGCTTCCCTTATCAAATTAAAAGGAAACAACCGAAGATGGACTGACTCTTGTGAGATGTTCTTGAACAAAAATGGACCACACATGTCCAAAAATTTCTGTATATGGTCATGGGGATCCTCATAAGCCAGCCCTTCGAATAAACCTTTCATTTGTAATAGTTGCAACATCGTGCTAGTCACATGTAATATCGCATTTCCCACGACCTGAGGTAAATGAATAGCACCTACACCACCCAATCAAGCTTCATTGACATCATTCAAGTTAACGATGTCGTCCTGATGTCCAAGTTGGCAAGCGTTGCTCCAGTTCACACTCATCTCGTCACCTATTCAACAACAGCCAACAACAAACACAAAACAAAGTAAGTCGATTCAACTACAAATAAGATTAGATCACAGCTAAACTTCACTTAAAGAATTCTAACCACCACTTCCCGACAGCGGTGCCATTTTTGATAACGCTCAACTACACTTCATCTAATTCTAAGTATAGGCAATCGCAATCTAGTATAAACCCAACGAAGAGTTGAGGTCGATCCCACAAAAAGTGATATGGTAGAGAATTTAATTATGAAGTGAAAGAAGTGTTCTTATCGGTTGTAGGAATAGAATTTATCGAAACAATTAAAATAAGTTCTAGGGTTTAACATCTAATGTCAAATGGGGGGATTAGGTTTGTCAATTAACAACTATGAAAAGAGGGGAGTGTTCAAGTAAAGAGAGATCCTTGGGGATGTGATCGATTAATTGCCAATTTTGCTATACGGGTGATTACTGAAATCCATTTAATCTTGGTGGGTAGGCTAGACTTTAGATGTAATAGTCATATCTCAATCAACTATCACGATTCAAGTGAGTTCTCTCGAACCTCGATAAGCATAATAATTATAAACAACCCAAAACCTCAGTTAATCTACTCTCTCGAGCTAGATTGGAAGGATCAAATTAAGACTCTCATTCTTAGGCTAAATCCACAACAACCAAATCACTACAATCATCAATTCATAACTTTAATTCTAAAACCTCTTTGTGAAGCAAGCATAGAATACTAGGCTAGAATTGTAAATGTAACTACAATTCATGAATTAAAACTCAGTTATCTATCAAACCTACTTCAAAACAACAATTAAATCAGTAATTACTAATACACATAAGCTAATTGAGACAATTAATTACATAATCACACCCCCAAGAATGGGGGTTTTAGCCATGCATTATAAAAAATAAAAAGATATTACCAACTATGTTCTCCATCAGCTGGGTAATGAAATTCGAGTCTCCACAATGCTTGAAATCAACTTAAAATAAAAAACACAACTTTAAAGTATACTCCAAAAACCATTTAAAACAATGTTTGGATCAAAAAACCATAGTTAGAATCTTTAGGAACTACTCTTTCCCTTTTCAAAATTCAATTTATACGTTCCCATATTTTTGCCTTCGAGGTCATTCGATGGAATAAGTAATGCTCATGTCCATCGCCTTTTTGGCTTGAGTTCTCACCCTTTCTGTGCTGTGACTTTATGCGATCGAAGTCAAGCTTGCTGACCTAGTTGGCGATGCGCCAATTGTCCCTTCATATCGCTGTGTTTTCTTGAATATTCACTCATCACTCTGTAACTTTAGGCAATCAAGGTCCTTGTCGTCGATCCATTCAGAAGTTCACCAAAATGTCATTTCCATCGCCCAATTGGCTTTTCCCCAAGGTTGGCACGCTGTAACTTTTGGCAAGCTGAAGTACCACTCGGCGAGTCGCCGAGTGGTCTTGGCGTTCATCAGCTTTTCTTGTCTTCAGGTTTTTTAGCTTTTCTGCTCCTTTTAGCCCGATAATATCCTTGCCTTGCTCTTTTGCCTTCATTGCTGCAAATTAACACTTAAACATCAGTTTAGAGCATAAAAGAGGCATTGAGGACACTAAAACAATGAATATTAAGCCCTAAATTAGTCAAAATCTCAGACTCATCAGTTGCATATGGTTTTCATGATATGATGATTGAACATTCTTTTATCTTGGAGATGGTGATTCCTCCTCGGATATGTGTAATCTTGAAATTTCATGCATATTGGGTTGCTAGGTCTAGTTCATATCTTCCTTATGATGCTTTCAATATGTTGTATCTTGGATTCGAAGCTCCTCCTTTGTTGTGTGCATTTAGATAAAGTTGCATGCATGATGGGTTGCTAGTTTAGAGTCTTTTTCATTTTGTGATGTCTTGAATCTCATTCGAGGACAAATTATCCCAAGGGGGAGATAATGTAACACCTCGGATTGGAGAAAGGGCAACATAGCAGTTTTCTAAAAGTTCTTAATTCCATCCTACGGAGGCCAACCACGGCCCGTGGAGGGGACCACAGACCGTAGGACTTGTTTGTGGATGGCCACCCAAGACTGCCAAGAAAACCCAGAACCACTCCCGGACCAACAGACCATCATTGGGTCCACAGTCTGTGGTTGAGTCCGTAGTTCAGGGTCCCAAATCCCAGTTTCTGACCATAGTCGACGCCCCCACAGGACGGACTGTCAGTCAGACCACGGTCCGTCAGTCAGGGCATGTGGGTAGTTATTTTAGGGGCAGTTGAGTCTTTTCCTAATTAGTATAGCCTAATAGTATGTCATTTTTCCCATGCCTAAAACCCCTATATAGGTGGTTTAACTCTAAATTTCCCCATCCTAAATCATTCTTTAAAATTCACCCAAAGAAATCAAGTTCTTCCTCTCCAAGATATTTCTCTCTCTAGAAGTTTGAAGAAGATGATTCAAGTTAGGGTTCAAGGTCAAGCCTCCATTCTTCAATTGCTTTTGGGCTTTGATAGCAAGGTATGATAGGCTTTCATCCATCGAATCCTTGCATCCATGGAGACCCTAAGTTCTCCAAGTAAAAAGTAGATATTCCCCAATTTGAGTTAGAGTTTTCTTCTAAGTTATGGGTCTTTATGAATGTTGATTCAAATGATTGAGTTATGATTTATTATGCATGAATTGAGAAGATTCTATGTTTTTATGATGAGATTCCATGTACCCATGTTTAACCCATGTTTCTAAGGAGAAAGTGAATAAAAATGGTTTTTACACTATGAAAGGAGAATTTATGGATTTATGTGTTTTCTTATAGGATAAATAAGATACAATATAAGTTGCTTTGAGATTGAAGCATATGTGATAAATATGATACCAATTGCTTGAGATTGAAACATAGGTGATGATTATTATATGAATTACTTTGAGAGTAAAACATATGTTGTTAATTGTTGATTATTGATGTAATTGTTGTGGAAGGGATTTTCTCACATGTTCTCTTATGTATGAATGTGAAAGGCTTTCTCACATTGAATAATTCTAGGTTGAAAGGATCTCTCACCTAAAGTGAATCTAAGCTAAGGAATTATGAAATTGATGAGGCTGAGGTGAATACCCATGACCTCTAAGTAAAACACAAGAGGTGAATACCCATGTCATATGATAGAAAGACAAGAGGCGAACACCCATGTCACATGATGTATGGACAATTGGTGAGTACCCATGATCCCAAATGCAGGTCGAATGACATCAGTACATTGAATGTACGAGTATGTAATATAGTTGAATAACAAATAAATGAAAGAAAGGACTACAATAGATAACAATGTACTCAAGCTGAATGTAAAGAAATAAAGGAGTTAAATCATTTAAAGCTTTAAAATATACTTTCTCATCTCTGAACTCAATATAATAAGTGATATAAAAATACACTTTAACTCTATTAGGAGATTCTCTAACCGACAACCATCACTATGAGCTACATGATGATAAATCGTCTCACCCATGCTACCAAAATTGTCCTATACCTTTCCAGGACATAGGACACCTCAACAAAGTGGATCCACTAAGTTCTACCCGAAGGCACTTATGATTCATCTTAAAAGTATGATCATGTACCTATGTTGGCATACATGATTTATGGGGAATGTGAATTGTCTAAACTCATCCTCATTTCGGTGCTCAATATTACTCCCAATAATATATACTCATGCTCAATGTTTAAAAAGGTAACTCTTCCTCTGGTTTGAGATAATTGCTCAAACAACCCTCTTAAAAGAGATAACTGCTTTTGAAATATCATTTGAACTCATAACTCATTTAGAAATCAAAGTTTCTCTTTTATCAATGTAAAAACGGATACCTTTGATAATACTTAGTCCTCTTATACTCTTACTCAACTCATACTTAAAAAAATTTCTCAAAAACATATCAAAATCATATTTTAATATGATCATTGTTGATTCGGAAAGTCATACTGCTTAAACATTGATGGTATATCTAGATATAATACTACTTAAATATTTATGGCATACTCTATCATCATACTAATCATATTTTAGAAACTCTTTCTCAAAACTCATCTTTACTTTCTCAGAAAATCAGTTCAAGACAAAAATGTTTGCTTTAAAAAGCTTCTCAAGATTTATAACTCAAAATAGGATCTGTGCTGAATTATAAACATGAACAAATCAACTCAAGGATCTAAATAACAATATAGAAACTCAATACTCAAAACTCAAGGACTCAAGAACTCAAGAACTCTGAACTCAGAATTCAACGATACTTCTCATCTAAAAAATACTCAATTCATAGGGTTCATGTTGAAATATAGACATGAACGAATCAACTCAAGAATCTTAATGCATAACATATACCAATTCGATAATTAGGAATATAATTTCAAAAATAATCAAGAACTCAAGAATTAAAAATCAACTAATCTCAAGAATACTCAAATCTAGGGATAGAATCCTAGATTACTCTTTTACTGATTCGAAAGTAGATGTAGGGCTTGAGAACGTACTAGTCCAATGTTATGACAGTCTTATGTACCTAGAAGAACAAGGTTCTTGAAGAATCTTGAAGAACTTGATTAAAAGCCTTGAAACCCAGCTTGAAAGAGAACAATCAAGAAACCTTTCTTGAGATTCTTAAATTAGTTTCTTGAAATTTCTATGGCCAACAATTAAAATTTTCATTAGTGATTCATAATTGTATGGAGGAATTTGAGTCGGAAGAATAGAATTCTTGGAGAAGCACTTACCTTGAAGAAAAATCTTGAAAAAGATTGAAGAAATCTTGAATAGAAGTGTTCTACTTTAATTTTTCTTTAGGGTTTTGCCTTAGGGTTTGAGAGAGAAGATAATGGGGGATTAAGAGACAAAAATATGATTGTTTTGAGCCTTTAATTAGTCAATAAATTCGTTTAGGGATTTTCTTAGAGGTAAATATACAAAAATGACCTTTTTAAATATTTTCCCATCGGCTAATTCGTTAATGCACTGTATCAGGTTACTAAAATGGTCATAAATTTTCACTCAGAACTTTAATTGATGCGAAATTAATGGCATTAGAATGAAGATTCAAATACCTTTAATTTGATAGGTTATGGGCCACGTAACTCTTTATATTCTAAGAGATATGGTCGTTTAAAGTTTGCCCAATTAAAATCTAACATCAAAACTTCATTGGTAAGGAAACTTTCAACTCAACTTTGTGCTAGGAGTTTTTAGTTACCTTGTAACGACCCGTAAAACGAATAAGTGAAACTAGAGCCTAACCAGTGTGTCTTTGAGTTGATGTGGGGTTTGAGGGTGTAAAATGTTGTCCCGAGCTATGGTTGAGAGGTTTAGGGGTTAAACGTCAAGGTACGAACCCTCAAAGACCACCAAGGGTCTTTGAGGGGGACCCTAAAGCCTAACCGCCAAGACCCTAAAGAAAAACCAAGTTGCCAAAATGAGGGTGACCTACAGATGGGGTACACGCCCCATAGGCCCAGCCACGCCACGTGGATGGCCTCAGTAGGTCATGGCCCCAAGTGACCACTCTCTGATCCATACCACAAACAGCAAGGATGGCTCGTGGTCCCACCCACTGTCCGTGGGTAGTGGTCGTGAGTCACCACCTATAAAAGTTGTCTTGGTTCGGCTTAAGCAAGGGTGGTTTGGTAAATTGTTTTTATGATTAGTCAAGTTGAGGGACGGTTATTTTGGGTTAATTATGGCATATTAAGAGTATTAAAAGTATTAAACTCTATTTTTGAATTCATTATTTCAAAACCCAAATTAGAACCCACCTCTCCTCTCAAAAGTTCTCTCTCTAGAAACCTCCATTGGAGGTGAAGGATTCAAGCTCTCAAGGTCAAGACTTCAAGTTTTTCAAGGGATTTTTGGGGATTTATTCCATTAAAGGTATGGTGGTCTTCATCCTTGACTTAGTTTCTTTCAAAGAGCCAATTTCAAAAGTTATTTTAACTCTCCAATGTTTCCCCAAAAACCCTAGTTTTTAATCTATGCATGGGTTCAATTCTAAACATGTTCTAAAGGCTTTATTGCATTGAAATATGAGTGAATTGTGGATTTAAAGATGAATTAAGATGATTTCTTACTAGAACCCATGTTTTCCCCCAAATTCCTATGTTGTGATTTGTTATTGGGATTTGATTGATTATGAAGTATGTGAATTGCTTATGTGTATATGGATATAGAATGTTGAAATTATGTTATTACTCTTTCCTAATTGTATTGATCTAAGGTGTGTGGGTGAATGTGATCCATGACCTTGAAAGGCAAGGTATGTATATGATGTGAAGATTATGTATGTGAATTCAATGATGGTATGATGATCATGTTTAGAATGTAAATGTGTTATGATTGAAAGCATAATCTCAATTAACACTCGTGAATGATGATGATGATGATAGAATGTGAAGCATTTTCTTCTATAAATTATATATTTTGAATTGGTAGGCTTATGCATCATATTCTTGTACAAATGAATGAAAAGGTGATTGTTATATCTTTAATTGGTAGGCTTAGGCATCCTCCTCTTGTATAATGAATGTGTCTTGACTTAATGTCTTAATGTCTTGAATTGGTAGACCTAATGTTAGTAGCCTTTCATGAATGAATGAATGAATGATGAAGTATTCTAGGCTAAACCTTGGATCAGTAGACCTAATGGTGGTGGCCCTTCATGGGGAGTCTAGGAACTAATGTGATGTTAAACCTTGGATCGGTAGACCTAATGGTGGTGGCTCTTCCTTGTGTGAAATTATGAACCTTGAAGCGGTAGACCTAATGGTGGTGGCCCTTTCTTGTGT
>NW_006238971.1:2295133-2329298 GCF_000226075.1 Solanum tuberosum | reverse complement strand
GTAGACCTAATGGTGGTGGCCCTTTCTTGTGGGAAATGATGAACCTTGAAGCGGTAGACCTAATGATGGTGGCCTTTTCTAGGAAAGTCAATGAGCTATCCTTAAATGTACCTTGAAACGGTAGGTCTATTGTTGGTGGCCCTTTCTTGGGTAAAGTACTTTGTGTCGGTTGGCCTAATGTTAGTGGCCCTCTCAAGTACACTAATGTATTGTAAATGAAACTACTCTATGGGAATGTAGGCTAAGCACCGAGAGGAAATGGTAAGATGGAGGTTCTCCCAACGTTAGGCCGGATTTCAGTGAACATCTTTCTTATCCCTTAACTATGTTCCTACATAGGTCTAGCTAGTGGATCCAACTAATTATTGTTATCGGTATTACCTTAGGCAAGTAGACCACCTTTTTATGGTATGAGGATTCATGACACCAGATTCCATGTCTAGCTTACATGGTCTATGTCGGTTAAACGCTTATTCCCATCATGTGAGATGTGCATTATGGTTTATTGATGAGTTCTATGAAGTGTGGGTGGTAGTATGGGATGTCATTCATGTATTAAACGAGTAGGCTTTGAGAGGGTCATAGTGAGTTCTTTAAGTCTTAATGGCTAATGTATGAATGTGTCCTAAATGAAGCTAATGAAGAATGTTGACTCTTATATGCTTAAATGTAAATGATGCATGTTATACTTGGATTATTTTATGAGTTACTTCCTTGTCATGATGTATTGAGTATGAATGTGGCTTGTCTATGGTGGCTTCAAAGGAGTACTTAGTGTGAGTAATAGTATGGGAGGCTACTCATACATTGCACAAGTATGACTTAGGGTTTCCTTAGATAATGGTCCTTATATGATGATATGACTTATAAAATGTTTATGTCTCTTATGTATGGGTATTGTGTAAAATGGAAAGGTTTAATGGTAAGTTCACTTTTGGTGACCTTAAGGTGGTACTTTAGTATGGATGGTGGTATGGGACGCTATCCATACATTGCACAAGGTATAGCTTGAGGGTTACTTGAGGTGAAGACTTAATGTGAAGGTAAAGGTTTATATGATGATTATGTCTTGAATATGAGAAATGACGTGTATGTTGATTATATCTTATAATATGCCTCTTATGGTTATGTTCATGAAGGATTTCTCAAAATGGCATATATCATGACTTTCAAATAAAATGTATGTTTTAAGCATGTTTTTGCATGGCTATCATACTTAGTACTTAATTGTGCTAACCCATATTCTTCTATGTTTACTACAAATGTAGGTTCCGGAAATTGAGTGATTCTCTCTAGTGAAGCTTGGAATTGAGATTCTCCAAGACTAAGTGGTATGTCCTCAAAGATCGAGGACAAGTAGTTGATGTTTCCTTTCTTTTTATGTAATAGACATTTGTTAGTCTTTCGATTGTAAAGGGTTGTGACCCTACTTTAGTATTCGGATATTGTTTTTAGATGGTCATGTGAGACCATAGACTTCTGATGTATTACAAGTGTTTTAAATGAGTATTTTGATTGTATGGATTTAAAGAAAATTTTAATTTTGTACTATTTCTATTATCGAATGCAATGAAATGCTGTGAGGCTTGTAAGAGACCCCTTCGGGGTCAAGTACGATGTGTCGCATCTAGTGGCTATCCTTAGGTCGTGACAAACATGGTATCAGAGCACAAGGTTTTGGGAATGATTTTTAGGTTGATGTCTCATAAACCACGTCTAGTGGAGTCTTGTTCATCGGTGTGAGTCGCGACACATCTATGAGCGAGAGGCTATAGGACGTTAGGAAGTTAAACTTCTTCATTCTTCAAGTCGTGCCATAGAGTTTAACTCTAGAATGTCTCTCTTTTATTCCTTATCTGATGGTCTTTAGGGTATGCCCATTTGAAAGGCTTATGCTAGAAGGAGTGAGGGAGGAAGGTTTGTTGTGATGCCAATTGTGACTAAGTGACTTGATAGATTGGGGTTGATAGATTGTAAGGTTGTCTTTAGTATGAATGGGTTGCTTTATGTTTATGTTTAGTTGATGATAGAACCCAGCTTAGTCATGATGAGTTTTGAGATATGTTGAAAGAGTTGATAAAATGTGGTGTTTTAGAAATACCTAGGTGTGATGAGTGTGAAGGTTTGGAGATGAATTGTTCCGACCGTAGAATGGAAAGAAGTGAAGTTTAAAAAGAGCTTGTATAGGCTTACTCCCAAGTGGGCATAATGTGCTTAGATGGTAAGGTCATTGAGTGTCTTTGATGTTCATGAGTTAGGCTTGCTTGATAATATCACCTTAAGAGATGTAGTGAGTTTGAGGAGTTAGACCCGGTGTGGTAGAGTCATATGAGAGTTTGAGTGGTGTTGGTAAGGTTATTTGTGAGCAAGAGTTGCTTAATGAGCACCTTCCTAGTTTAGAAGCACTGGTATGTTGTTGGTTTCTTTTAAGTTGTGAATGTCTTGTTAAGGTTCCTATGTTATGTTCATGATAAGCCTTAGTTGGGTTTACTCCTAAGTGGGGAATAGTATGTTGAATAGTAAGGTTGTTGAGAGTTCCGATATCCTTATCTCTTTTCCTTCTATTCTTATTCAAGCTTGAGACCAAGAGTTCCTTGTAGCTTGTTTCATGTTTTGGAGTCATGTGTAAATATGTGTTTCCATGGTCTCCTTATGTTATGCATGTTCTAGTTGAATTCTTGTTTATATGAGAAAATGAGTTTTCATGAATTATGTTCCTCATGTTAATGTGCATTTAGTATGAGTTGTCTATATGCTTCATGAGGTTAAATGTTGAACATGCTGAAATGTGTTTTTATGAAGAAATTACATAATGTGCTTAATGATGTTAAGGTGAGCATGATATGAGTTGGAAAAGGTAATTCCTCCAATGTAATGAGAAATGTTGAAGTTATGATGCATAATGAGTTTGTGGATGTAGTTCATACCTTCTTGTGTTGTTTTGAGCTTGTTGATGTGGAGTTGAGGTTTCCTCCTAGTTGTGTGCATTTGTTTATGATGTTGCATGCATGATGGGATGCTAGTCTTGAGTCGTTAACCCCTTAATGTGTTTAAAGTGTCATTCGAGGATGAATGTTCCTAAGTGGGGGATAATGTAACGACCCGCAAAACGAATAAGTGAAACTAGAGCCTAACTAGTGTGTCTTTTAGTTGAAGTGGAGTTTGAGGGTGTAAAATGTTGTCCCGAGCTATGGTTGAGGGGTTTAGGGGTTAAACGTCAAGGTACGACCCCTCAAAGACCAACCAAGGGTCCTTAAGGGGGACCCTAAGCTTAACCCCTAAGACCCCAAACAAAAAACAAGTTGCCATAATGAGAGTGACCTACGGATGGGGTCCATGCCCCGTGGATGGCCTCCGTAGGTCATGGCCCCAAGTGACCACTCTCTGACCCAGACCACGGACAGCCACAATGGTTCTTGGTCCCACCCACGGTCCGTGGGTGGTGGTTGTGAGTCACCACTTGTAAAAGTTGTCTTGGTTCGGCTTAAGTAAGGGTGGTTTGGTAAATTGTTTTTATGATTAGTTAAGTTGAGGGACGGTTGTTTTGGGTAAATTATGGTATTTTAAGAGTATTAAAACTATTAAACTCTATTTTCCAAATCATTATTTCAAAACTCAAATTAGAACCCACCTCTCATCTCAAAAGTTCTCACTCTAGAAACCTCCATTGCCATTGGAGGTGAAGGATTCAAGCTCTCAAGGTCAAGACTTCAAGTTTTTCAAGGGATTTTCGTGGATTTCTTCCATTAAAGGTATGATGGTCTTCATCCTTGACTTAGTTTCTTTCAAGGAGCCAATTTCAAAAGTGATTTTAAGTCTCCAATGTTTCCCCAAAAACACTAGTTTTCAATCTATGCATGGGTTCGATTCTAAATGTTTTCTAAAGGATTTATTGCATTGAATTATGAATTAATTGTGGATTTGAAGATGAATTAAGATGATTTCTTCCTATAACCCATGTTTTCCCCAAAATTCCTATGTTGTGATTTGTGATTGGGATTTGATTGATTATGAAGTATGTGAATTGTTTGTGTGTATATGGATTTAGAATGTTGAAATTATGTTATTACTCTTGCCTAATTGTAATGATCTAAGGTGAGTGGGTGAATCTGATCCATGACCTTGAAAGGCAAGGTATGAAGGTTAAGGTATAAGTATGATGTGAAGGATATGTATGTGAATTCAATGATAGTATGATGATCATGTTTAGAATGTAAATGTGTTATGATTGAAAGCATAATCTCAATTAACACTCATGAAAGATACTGATAGAATGTGAAGGGTTTTCTTCTATGAATTGTACATTTTGAATTGGTAGGCTTATGAATCCTATTCTTGTACAAATGAATGAAAAGATGATTGTGATATCTTTAATTGGTAGGCTTAGGCATCCTCCTTTTGTATAATGAATGTGTCTTGACTTAATGTCTTAATGTCTTGAATTGGTAGACCTAATGTTGGTAGCCTTTCATGAATGAATGAATGAATGATGAAGTATTCTAGGCTAAACATTGGATTGGTAAACCTAATGGTGGTGGCCCATCATGAGGAGTGTAGGAACAAATGTGATGTTAAACCTTGGATCGGTAGACCTAATGGTGGTGGCTCTTCCTTGTGTGAAATTATGAACCTTGAAGCGGTAGACCTAATGGTGGTGGCCCTTTCTAGGAAAGTCAATGAGCTATCCTTGTAATGTACCTTGAAGCGGTAGTCCTAATGTTGGTGGCCCTTTCATGTGTAATGTATCTTGGGGCGGTAAGCCTAATGTTGGTGGCACTCTCAAGTACAATAATGTAATGTAAATGAAACTACTCTATGGGAATGTAGGCAAACCACCGAGAGGATATGGTAAGATGGAGGTTCTCCCAACGTTAGGCCAGATTTCAATGAACATCTTTCGTATCCCTTAACTATGTTCCCACATAGGTCTAGCTAGTGGATCCAACTAAGCTATTGTAACCGGTCTTACCATAGGCAAGTAAACCACCTCTTTACGGTGTGGGGATTCATGACACCGGATTCCATGTCTAGCTTACATGGTCTACGTCGGTTAAACTCTTATTCCCATCATGTGAGATGTGCATTATGGTTTCTTGATGAGTTCTATGAAATGTGGGTGGTAGTATGGGATGCCATCCATGCATTGCATGAGTAGGCTTTAAGAGAGTCATTGTGACTTCTCTAAGTCTTAATGACTAATGTATGAATATGTCCTAAATGAAGCTAATGAAGAATTTTGACTCTTATATGCTTAAATGTAAATGATGCATGTTATAATTGGATTGTATTATGAGTTATTTCCTTGTCATGATGTATTGAGTATGAATGTGCCTTGTCTATGGTGGCTTTAAAGGAGTACTTAGTGTGAGTATTAGTATGGGATGCTACTTATACATTGCACAAGTGTGACTTAGGGTTGCCTTAGATGATGGTCCTTATGTGATGATGACTTATGAAACGTTTATGTCTCTTATGTATGGGTATTGTGTAAAGATGGAAAGGTTGAATGGTAACTTCACTTTTGGTGACCTTAAGGTGGTACTTTAGTATGGATGGTGGTATGGGATGCTATCCATACATTGCACAAGGTATAGCTTGAGGGTTATATGAGGTGAAGGCTTAATGTGAAGGTAATGGTTTATATGATGATTATGTCTTGAATATGAGAAATGACTTGTATATTGATTATGTTTTATATTATTCCTCTTATGCTTATGTTCATGAAGGATTTCTCAAAATGGCATATATCATGACTTTCAAATAAAATGTCCGTTTTAGGCATGTTTTTGCATGGCTATAATACTTAGTACTTAATTGTGCTAACCCATATTCTTCTATGTTTACTACAAGTGTAGGTTCCGGCAATTGAGTGATTCTCTCTAGTGAAGCTTGGAATTGAGATTCTCCAAGACTAAGTGGTATGTCCTCATAGATCGAGGACAAGTAGTTGATTTTTCCTTTCTTTTCATGTAATAGACATTTGTTAGTCATTCGATTGTAAAGGGACGTGACCCTACTTTAGTTTTCAGATATTGTTTTTAGATTGCCATGTGAGACAATAGACTTCCGTTGTGTTACAAGTGTTTTAAATGAGTATTTTGAATGTATGGCTTTAAAGAAAGTTTTATTCTGTAATATTTCTATTATCGAATGCAGTGAAATGCTATTAGGCTTGTATGAGACCCCTTTGGGGTCAAGTATGCCGTTTCGCATCTAGGGGATAGGCTTGGGTCATGATAGACCTTAATTGATATCCAAAAATCATTCTCACGCTAAAGAATTTATCTTTACATATATGAGCAATTTAAGAATAACCCGATAAGACCTTATACGCAAATAAAGAATGGTTCGGCCTTAGCTTATAAATTTTTGAGGTGTTACAACTTCTTCATTTTATTTAATTTATTTTATCTTTCAGATTGAGTGATAGATAAGTTTGATTATCTCCAATCTTATTTTTTTTCCATTCTTTGTGCTCTTTTGTTCAGCTATAAATTGGTGGTTTAATTTAGTAAATATTCCAGTTTTGAATTTATGAACCGTCTCTTATAAATTTTGGAAGTCTAATAATAAGATTGTTAAATGCCTAATTTTTCCTTTCTTTTTATTTTTGCCCCTTTTTAAAACCCTATTTCTAAAAGGTTTCTTCTAAGCCGAAGTTCATCAGAAGTAATCGATTTATCCCATAAAGGTAAGAAATTTTTTTATGTACATCTTAACCTTTTCAAATTCTATTTGTTGATAACACTAAGTGTGATGTATGTGGTGATTCATTCGGAAGTGCTTACATAACGCTGGGTGTGTTGGCGCAACCCTATTTCGAAAATATTTCTTTTGAGCCAAAGTTCATCATAAACAATCACTCTATCTCATAAAGGTAAGGAAAGAATTTATATACATCTTAGCCTTTCCAAATCTTATTTGTGGGTAACAATGGGTATGTTGTTGTGATGATTCATTCACAAGTGCTCACACAAAGGATTCAAAAACATATAACTGGTTTAACTTGATTTAATATTCAATCTCTTTTTTGTGGTAAATTTAAATTTATTTTTCTAAATTTACTCCTAGATTTTGATTTTATGACTACAATTATATCTAAGTTTTATGTTCTTGTTGTACAATTTTGTATGAGTACATGTGTAATCTCCAATCTGATTTAAGTTTGATAGAAATAAAGTGTAACAATGATTGTAAAAAAAATATCCCTTTTTCGATCCATAGTTCATATAGCTGAAGTATTTTCTATTTCAAATTTCTATAATTTCATTTGTTTCTAACTTTAGATTCATTAATATGAAGAGAAATTTTACTTTATTCGAGCATAAATTGTAGATATAAATAATTAGTTGATCTTACTTTTTATATTTAATTTACAGTGTACATTCAAGATGATCAAATCACAAAAGAAAAAGAAAAAAGATGCCAAAAGGAACAGAAATTCAGAAGAGCACATGAAAGACGAATATCAAGAGGGCTCTTCCAAGAACACATTATCGAACAAACAAAAACAAAATGTTACTCATGGTATGTAATACATCTTACACTTGATTTTTTTTTGGTTTGTTAAACAAGGATGTCAATATATTATAACAAGAGAAGAAAATATAATTTAATTACAAATATTAAGGGGCATTTCCCACTTGAAAAGTATTGGTTGTGGTATAACCGTTAGTATTGCCATTTCATGATAAGATTGTTCTAGCAAACAAAGTTTCGACTATATCTGCTTGTAACGTTGCTAGGGAGCACACAAGGGGGGACTTCAAAAATTATGGGGGTTTCCTAGAGCTCCATGTCTAGCTCCTTCCTTTCTCAGTGCATTCACTACCTTGTTCAGCTCTCTGAACACATGTGTTAGTGTTGCTCCCAGCTACTGCATCAAAGACCTGCATTCAAAGATTATATTAGCATAAGAAAGGTGGCCTTCCGTGATTATGTAGACTGCACTCAACGAGCCAACCTTTATTTTTAGTGAAAATATGTTTCTTGATTTTTCTATTTTATGGCCCTGGAGTATTGCTATGAGTTCAGCCTGGATTGCATTTGTATGGGCGATCATTCCATTGAAACTACATATTCACTCTCTGTTATGATTTCATATCACTCCTCTCATACTCTTACCCTAGAACAATTCCTACTAACAAAACCACGCTAAGTTGGTATGTGCTTTGTGGCGGGGGGTTCCATTTGAGTTCAATATTTTCTCTAACTTTTGTTGTTGTTGCATTATTCAAGAGATGATATTCACTAGCACTTGCAATGACGAGGCTAGTTTTTTTTATCATGTATTTGTTTTTATTAAAAACATTATCTTTTCTTCCTAGCTAGAGTTGCCACAAGTTGGAAGGGTAATATTACCAATTTCTAGGGTATCCATGTGTTGAAAGGGTTTTCCTTCAATGGAGTTTCAAACTGGCATCCAAATTGGTTGCATTCATAAAGCTGGGTTTATATCGATATTGGGGTTGGTGTGGAGGGACATATTCCTCCAGAAGTTTCTTTCCTTTAGGCAGTCGAAGAGGATGTGTGTGATGTACTGATAACGCTTAACTATACTTCATCCAATTTTAAGTGTATACGATCACAATCTAGTATAAACCCAACGAAGAGTTGGGGTCGATCCCACAAGGATTGAGACAATAAAGAATTCAATTACGAAGTGAAAGGCATGTTCTAATCGGTTGTAGGAATAGAAATTATCAAAATCATGATAGTAAATAAAAGGGGTTGACAGCTAGTGTCAAATGGGGGGATAAGGTTTGTCAATTAACAACTACAAAAATAGGAGAGTGATCAAGTAGAAAGGGATACTTGGGGATGTGATCGATTAATTACCAATTTTGCTATACGGGTGATTACTAATTACCAAAATTCGTTGAATCTTAGTGGACAGGCTAGGCTTTGGATGTAATAGCCATCTCTTGATGCACTGTCACGAATCAAGTGAGTTCTCTCGGACCTCGACGATCATCACACTTATAAACAACCCAAAACCTCAATTTACCTACTCTCTCAAGCTAGATTGGTAGGATTGAATTAAGATTCACTCTCTCGGGATGAATCCACAATAACCCAATCACTACAATTATCAATTGATGACCTTAATTCTAAAACCTCTTTCTTAAGCAAGCATAGAATACTACACTGGAACTGCATTTTCAAATACAATTCATGAGTTAAGACTCAATTATCAATTGAACCCACTTCAAAACAGTAATTAAATTAGTAATTACTAAAACCCATAAGCTAATTGAGATAATTAATCACATAATCTCACCCTCAAGAATGGGGGTTTTGGCCGCACATTATAAAAGTAGGAAAATATTACCAACTATGTTCTCCATCAGCTGGGTAACAAAATCCAAGTCTTCACAATGTTTCAAATTAACTTAAAATCAAAACCCAACTCAAAATTCTACTTAAAAACTCTAAGAATGGTGTTTGGAATCAAAATATCAAGGTGAAAACTCTCAAAAACTCCAAATAGTTGATCAACATTTTGGAACTCCCTAAAATCTTTTAAAATTTTGAATTTATACTCTTCCAAGTTTTCAGCTTTTGGACTGATCGGCGGAGTTAGTCGAGCCTTGCCAACCAGGTCGGCATGCGTCAAGTGGACCTCTCCATCACCGTCTTGTCCTGTCTCTTCACCATTCAAACTCTACAATTTTAGGCGATCAAAATCACTGCCGCTGATCCGTTCGGCGGTTCACCGAAAATCTATTTCCATCGCCAAGTTGATTTTTTCCTAGGGCTGGCACACTGTAACTTTTGGCGAGCTAAATTACCACTTGGCGAGTCGCCGAGTGGTCTTTGGGATCGTCAGCTTTTCTTATCTTCAGCTTTTCCGCTCATTTTTGCCCGATAATGTCCTTGCCTTGCTCTTAGCATTTAAACATCAATTTATAGCACAAAATAGGCATCAAGGACACTAATGTCCTTCCCTTTACTTTTTCCCCCTTTCGGAGGAAGTTTCTCTCGTGTATTATGGGAGGGTGCAGCCCCCTCATTTTTGACAATCCCTCTAGCCCACTTACGGGGTGGTTGGTTTCTTCCCTATACTTTAGGTCTAGCCATTCCTGCAAAAAGAACCACATACATTAGACTTAATTTGAAAAAATTAACAATTAAAGAACTGTGCAGGAAAACTCATTGATTGGTTCGGTGAGTCCCCGAACCCATTTGGCGAGCCAAGTCGGGCACGCCAAATGTTCCAAAAAAAAGTACTCATAAATCACACAAGTCAGCGATGTCCAAGTCCTTTTGGTGGATCATCGACACCATTCGGCAAACTAAAAGTAGCTCACCGAATGTGACAAAACATTTTCGAAAAATAGGGGAGTAGAAGGGCGATCTAAAGGGGAATTCGGTGAGCGAATGCGTATCACCGAAAGTTACAAAATGAATTTCACAATTTAGAAGGATAAAAAGGTGATCCAAGGGTCGTCAGGCGAACCTCCGAACCACTCGATGAACTCGACCCAGTTCGCTGAATAGTCTAACGTGCTAGATTTTGACCCCGACCTTCAAATTTTAACTCGAAGCCCACGAAAACAAAATTAAACACCTATTTTATGCATCTAAACTCAGACCCGTACTACACATGGCCTCGAGGTACTCAAACTTCCCCTGTTTTGGCCAAAAATGACCAATTGATGTCTTTTGCCCTTAAGAATGACGTCACTCACTCTATCATTGGGCAAATTCATACAATCGGCACAATTTGGGTTACTCAGAATTCACCCACACTAAACCCAACAATATAACCAACACAACCCACAATTTGAATCAAGCAAAACACGGAATTTCATAAACATGGGCCAACAAACACAATTCGAGATCTCATATATAGAAACCAACATTAATCATTCCAAATAAGTACTAGTATTACGTAAACAACACAATAGGACAACGATCATGCATTCACGGCTACAAAACATCAATGACGGGGTTCAGAAAACTGACCTCGATAGTAGATAACACAAAGTAGATTTAAGCAACAATGAGAAAAATCCACCCCTGAGTAATTTATCCAACACGAAAATACACGAAGAACAAGTATGGAAATATAAAAATATGGTTGTAAAATTGTAGAAGTTGAAAAGTATGAAACGAGGGAGGTTATTGAATTTAAAATGATTTTGGCCCTTTTGACTCTTCAGTTCGTGCGTAAGTTGGCGACGCTCACCTATGTCGTCGACCCATTCGGCGATGCACCAAATGTTTCTTTTGCCCACCGAGTTTTAACCACTACCTAACTAGTTGGTCAAACGGCGATCCAGATCGGGCTCGGAGACTTGTTCGGTAAGTCGCCAACTGGTACTTGGCTTGCCTAACTACTCTTTTTCAAAAAAAATCAAATTTTCAACCTGCACATTCAGCACCCGTTATTCAAACAACAATAATTAAAGCTTAAAAATTTGGGTTGCCGCCCAAGAAGCGCCTTATTTAATGTCATGGCAAGACGTAGATATGTTTTCAAGGTTCATTCTTTAGGTTAACCAAGGTATCACTTGGTAGACCCCCTTTTGGCCTTGGGTTCAAATGAGATGATATCTGACCCATTTGCATTTCCAACTGTTTAATGGACACCGAGTGAGAAGTAGATATCTAGTTTAGAGTTGAGACATCCTCTTTCATTTCTTTAAGAACATTGTCCGACCCTTCCACTTTATTGAGAATGCGTGCAAGCATATCTTTAGTGCACAAAAAAATTGGGTCAGCCCTTTACCCTTTTGGCTTTTGACGCTCATAGGGAGGGACATATCTCTCTTTGTCACCATCTCGCTCCATCCAGTTTGTACCATGGTCACACCACTCCCTATCATGATCCTTCCAACCTTCATCATGCTCTCTATTCCAACCTTGGTTTTCACCCGGCCTTGGATAATTTTGGCGGAAACCTCCTCCCTGATTTGCTAGAAAGTGTACTTCTTCATTGTACAAAGCTTCAACGTGTGCATCATTGGGATTTACTCCGCTAACTCCAACTGGAATTATGGCCTTAGCACTACTACTTATGACATGTTTTGACAAAAGATCCATTTGGGTCATCAGTTTAGCCATGTTTTCATCTCGCTCTTGGTTTTTTTTCTATTTGTGCTTTTGTCATCTTGAAAGTCAAAGGAGACACCTGACCTCCGTAGTATACCAAGTTGGCTACCATTGCTTTTATTTACACTCATCTCGTCACATGTTCCCAAACAGCCAAGAACAAACACAAACTAAAGTAAGTCGATTCAACTACAAACAAGATTAGATCACAGCTATACTTCACTAAAAGAATTCTAAACACCACTCCCCAGTAGCAGCGCCATTTTTTATAACGTTCAACTACACTTCATCCAATTCTAAGTGTAGGCGATCGCAATCTAGTATAAACCCAACGATGAGTTGGGGTCGATCCCACAGGGAGTGATACGGTAAAGAATTCAATTACGAAGTGAAAGGCATATTCTAATCGGTTGTAGGAATAGAAATTATCAAAATCATTAAAGTAAATAAAAAGGGTTGACAGCTAGTGTCAAATAGGGGGATAAGGTTTGTCAATTAACAACTACAAAAATAGGGGAGTGATCAAGTAGAGAAGGATACTTGGGGTTGTGATCGATTAATTACCAATTTTGCTATACGGGTGATTACTAATTACCAAAATTCGTTGAATCTTAGTGGATAGGCTAGGCTTTGGATGTAATAGCCATCTCTTGATGCACTATCACGAATCAAGCGAGTTCTCTCGGAGCTCGACGATCATCACACTTATAAACAACCCAAAATCTCAATTTACCTACTCTCTCAAGATAGATTGATAGGATCGAATTAAGATTCACTCTCTCGGGATGAATCCACAATAACCCAATCACTAAAATTATCAATTGATTACCTTAATTCTAAAACCTCTTTCTTAAGCAAGCATAGATTACTACACTGCATTTTCAACTACAATTCATGAGTTAAGACTCAATTATCAATTGAACCCACTTCAAAACAACAATTAAATTAGTAATTACTAACACCCATAAGCTAATTGAGACAATTAATCACATAATCGCACCCCCTAAGAATGGGGGTTTTAGCCACACATTATAAAAAGTGGGAAGATATACCAACTATTTTCTCCATCAGTTGTGTAACAAAATCCAAGTCTTCACGATGCTTCAAATTAACTTAAAATCAAAATTCAACTGAAAATTCTACTTAAAAACTCTAAGAATAGTGTTTGGAATTAAAAGCTCAAGGTCAAAACTCTTAACAGTTGATCAAAATTTCGAAACTCCTTGAAATCTTTTAAAATTTTGCATTTATACTCTTCCAGGTTTTCAACTTTTGGACTAATTGGTGGAGTTAGTCTAACCTCACCAACTAGGTCGGCATTGCGCCAAGTCACTCTCTCCATCACTGTCTTGTCCTGTCTCTTCAGCATTCAAACTGTGTAATTTTAGGCAATCAAAATCATTGTTGTCGATCCATTCGACAGTTCGCTAAAATTCCATTTCCATCGCCAAGTTGGTTTTTCACCAGGGTTGGCACGCTGTAACTTTTGGCGAGCTAAAGTACCACTCGGCGAGTCGGCGAGTGGTCTTGGTGATCATCAGCTTTTCTTATCTTCAGCTTTTCTACTCATTTTTGCCCGGTAATGTCCTTGCCTTGCTCTTTTTCCTTTGTAGCTGCAAATTAGCATTGAAACATCAAATTAGACCACAAAATAGGCATCGAGGACACTAATACTATGAATAACAAGCCCTAAATGAGTCAAAATTCCAGACTCATCATGTACTTACTCTTCCTATCAAAAACGTGGTAGTGTGGATTAGTTTAGATACATATGCTATGGAGGTAGTGATTGTTAGGTAACCTCTTGTGATGTTGGAGCCACATGAAGGTTTTGATCTTATTTGGGTTTTCTTGTTTTAAAATCCATGCCAAACTCTTTTAGATGCTCATTTTGGGCTTCTCTTCCTTTTTGTCAATAAGAGAGTAAACACTTTTGACAAAAAAGAGGCCATTACTAGTGAGTCCCAAAACAAGCTCATCATATTTCCTAGTCAGAGGTATGAAATGTTCTCAAGGATTTCAAAGGATATTGCTCTTAGTTTTCATTCTCCTTCTCCAAGCATGGATCTTATTGAGAGGTCCCTTGATGAGGTTTCTTATGGGTCCCAAATTTTTTATGTTATTTTGCTTCTCGTAGCTGAATTCTTCTTGTGAAAATATTTGACGTAGAGGGTTATTGCCTAGAAGGCTTTGGGATTTTTGCATTCTCTCCGTGCCAAGGAGGTGTGGAGAGCTTTGTTTCTGACCTCACATTTATGCACATCCATTCCCCCTATTTCTTTCCCTATTAGGTGTAACCTTCTGTTTTCTAAAGTTGTACACCAGATGAAGTTTCTAACTATCCTATTAATATTGTCATTCACTTTAGCTGGCAGCTGGATGTACTGCATGGCATGGGAGGTAATGTTGTTAATGGAGGATTTGGCTAGCATAATCATTTCTATCATGTTTAAGAACTTCGTCTTCAAACCATTAAGCTTTGTTTTCAAGTTGTGAATGATGAATTGGAAGTCATTGTTATCTGGTTTTGAGTGGAAAATTGGAAATCTAAGATATTTCCCAAAGTGGGGGCTAGTTGGCATTTTCAATATGGTGGCACATTTCTTCGAATTGGTTATTGAACTATTATGGGAGAAAATAATTTTTGACTTTCTATGGTTTATTTTTGGTTTGATTTGTTGCTGAAAATATCGAGGATTTGCATTATGTTTTGTTAGCTTTGTGTGTTTTCCTGTGAGAAACGACTGAGGTCATCAACCAAAAACATGTGGGATATTTTTGGCCCAACCTTAGATGTTGATGGAGCCCATGATCGATATAAGCCAGCCTTCTCAATATCTCTAGATAAACTTTCCGTGCATATGATGAACATGTAGCGTGAGATTGGGTCTCCTTTTCTAATTTCCCTTGAAGGTTGGAAGTAGTCATTTTTGACCCATTAATAAGGATAAGGATGGTGGATGTTATGATGCATGACTTAGGAGGAAGTTGAAGAAGTCCAGAGAATCCCTAATGAAGGACCATTATAGTCTACCGAAGGTTTTCTCAAGGTAGATCTTCATGATCATATTAGAATTAATTATTTTCATCCTGCCAAAATAGAAGATGTTCGTGGACGATGATCGCATTATCAGAAGCTCTCCTTCCAAAGAGGAAACTTGTCTGGCTAGGCCTAATAATAGTTGGGAGGTGCTTTTTCATTCTATTGGCTATGATTTGAGTTACAATTTTGTAACCAATGATGCATAGATCAATAGGTCTGAAGGTCTTTAGAATTGTGGCATTCTGATATTTTGGTATAAAGGATATGAGAGTTTTGTTCATAAGAGGATCCATCTCTCTTTTCCTAAAGGTTTCTTCACAGAAGCTGATAACTTTACCTTTTACATTATCCCATTATTTTTGGTAGAAAAAGGGGTGGATTCCATCTGGACCATATGCTTTGGTGGGTATGAATAAATTGATTGCCTAATAGATCACCACTACACTGACTGGCTCATCCATGGATATAGCCTTCTAGCTACTCTATGTATTTGGCTCAGAGTAGGGAGGTTTGTGAGTGAGTTGTGATAGTTTGTGATCTGTTTTGTAGACGTTAAAGAAAAAGTTGTGACTTGTTTCTTGATTAGGCTCAACATAGTACAAATTTCCAGAGTCATCCTTGAGGGCTAAGATTTTGTTTCTCCGGCTCATGTTAATAGTCGGGTATGGAAGAATCTGGTGTTGGAATTTGCCTCACTTAGCTAGTTGATACGCGATTTGTCTTTCTAGAACTCCTCCTCAAATCTAAGCATGTTGTCATATTCCACTAGGAGCCATTTTTCCAAATCTTGAAGGAAATTGTTGTGAGAGTAATTTAGGGATCTCGGGATCCCATTAATTCTTGAGAGGATTCTTTTCATATTATGGAAAATGTTCCCAAAGGTGTTCTTATTCTAGCTCTCAACCTTGATTTGGAAAAGGAGATGGCTTTAGTGGGTGGGTTAGGAGGTATAAAGGATTCACTGACTATACCTTTAAGACATGGGTATCTACACCACATAGGTTTCATTCTGAAGGGCCTATTGCTTAGACTGGGCCTTTTTTACTCAGATTGACTATAGAGGAGAATGGTCTGAGTGGGTACGCGGAAGGTGGTAATACTAGACTACGGGTACTTAAGGATATAGAAGTCATTTGCTATGCATTTGTCCAACCTTTCAAGAATAAGGTTGCTTTGGTTCTTGTACCTCTTGTTGGTCCAAGTGTACTTACTTCCTTTGAAATCTAGGTCTATCATTTTACATTGGTTGAGTAATTTCTAAAGGGTTTTGGCTCTATTGTTGTTAATGCCTCTTCCCCAAAACTTATCATTTGCTTGGAGGACCTAGTTAAAACCACCTCCCATGAACTAATTTCCACAATAGTTTTGGGATATTTCTAAGGAGGGCATAAATGGCTAAAAATAACCATAAATCGGGGAGGGTACTTATCTTCACCATGATATGAATGCCTGCCTTAGGAGGTCATAAAGACATTTTACAGCTTTAGTTCTTCCTGTTTCCTCATGATAACAATTCCTCCAGAGAGGCCTTCAGCAACCGATTGAATCTAGCCATCAAAGCCTAGATCCTCAGTAATCCTGGCATGTTTTATCATCTTGGTTTTCAGGAAGACTAGCATTTTTGGCTTATGGAGATTCACCCATGCCTTGCATTGCCTTCTAAAACTGCATTGTTTGCTCCCCAAACATTCCAATTGATAAAATCCATATGGGTTGTTGATGTTGGTGGATTCTCTATTTTGCCCTTCCCTTTTTCCACCTGAGAGGTTTCTTTGACTCCTTCAAAGGGTTCAACATTGATGTTCGGTGGATTTCCTTTCTCTGATTCCCCAAATTCAAAGTGAGATTCTTCACCATAGGTGGAAATATTACCAAATAGCTTTTTTGTGTGACTCGTTAATCTATTTCGCTACATTTTCTTCCAACTAGTAGACTTCGATGTTTTGTTCCCCTAAACCTTGAAGCATTTCTTTCATTTATTTTTTGCTCTGTTTGAGAGCTTCTAACGCTAAAAGAGTTCCCCCATTTTTTGCTTGCATCCCCATTGTTGCTTGCCATCGGAAACCATGGGATAAACTGTGGGTTTATCAAGGGACCCAAGAAGAAGGGCATCTATTATTGAACTTAGGCCATGAGTGAGTTCACTTCTTGGCTGGTCATCTGCATCAAGTCTTCATACAAGTGTGCTTGTAGCACTATATATAGCTAGAGTTGTTGGCCAAAGCCTGCTACTACTAAATTCATCCTTTCTTTTATGACTTGTGCCAGAAAACGTGGATCCTTGATTGTTATGGAGATCATTTGATTACTGAAGTTTAGATTCATAATTAGGTTGTGGCTATGGAGTGCTAGCTTAAGCAATGACTATGTGTTGTTCCAGTTATGGAGCCATCATAAAGCACCTTGTCTTCGGTGTTAAGTTGGTGTGTGGGTTAATTTTCCAATTTTTAAATGTCCAGTTCCCTTTGGGACATTTTTGAGAAAACTAATGGAGTGGTGGTGGTTGGAGTCGCAGTTAATTGATGTGATGACTAGTGTCATACCCTATCTACTAATATGATGATTGTTCTTCTTAGCGGAGAGATGAAGTTTTTTTTCGCAATGACAATTGCCTTCTACGAGTGAGAAAATGTAGAGTTTTTTTCTTTTTTTTGGGGTTCATATACTCTTAATGTACTTGAATTGGTGGATCTCGCTCCATTAATTCTTTGTGGCGTTAATTATTTTGGGCGAAAAGAGTTAGCAATTTTCCCAGGAGAGATGTATGAACTATCATGTGGGGCCTTTCGTATTAATGGTGGAATTTTCTCTCATCTTAGTTTCCTAGGGCCATTTATAGTTGTATCGGGTTGTGTGTCACCGTTTTGATTGTTCTCTTACCTTTTCTTCCTTTTACCCTTTGTTGTTCCCATTCTTCTATGTTAAAACTCATTAAAAACTTCATGGGAAAGAGATGTGGAGGGGATTTTGTTTTTTTGGGACGGGGGGTCGTTGAACTTACCTATTTTGGAATTGAAAGCTTTTACACGTGTGGTTGTTGGGGTTTTCTCTTTTGCTTCATTTTTTGGTGTCTTCTTCTTTTTTTGAAAATTGACTATTTGTCATTGATCTTTGTTGGGTGTTTTGTGCTTTGTCTCATGCTTATTTACTTTGAATTAGGTGCTTTTGAGAACGGATAATATTTTTTTATGTGGCCAATTTTTCTGCACTCTGTACACAACACTTCTTTCCCTTCGTAGATGATTTCCTATTCTAATGTTTGTTTTAACTAGTGTACCCAGTGGTGCTTGGATGCATATTCAAGCATACCTACCTATTAGTGTGGTTGAGGTGATTGTATCAATTTTTAAGAGAGCTCCTAGTTTCTTACCCACTTTTTCTTGGATGGATTTATCATAGAATTTATTTTGGAAGTTGTGAAAGTCTGATCTATATTGCACTGTGGATAAGTGTGGATACTTTTAGGTTGAAGTTTGGTTCCCAATTTTTAATAGACAAGAAACTGTTTAGGATGAACCAAGGTCCTCTGTCAAGAGATTGTTGCATATTTTCTTACATTTGTGAACTTTGCTATGTAAAAGCCCTACCCCAAGTCAATTAGGGTCAGACTCTCAGTAGGCTTCCATAGCTCTATTAGTTTATTTTTGAGGTATTGGTGAGTTAACTTCTTTCTTATTAATTTTATGATGACTCAGAATCTCTAGGGAAGATAGTACTTTTTTTCTCTTCTTTGGAGAGATTTAATAAGTCTCTGGCTTCCTCTACATCTATCGTTACCTTTGAATTCCCCTAGATGTTGACTTTCTTTTGTTGTGGGTAAAAGTGGTGGATACTGGTTGTTTGACACATCTACGAAAAATTATTTTTCAACAAGTCTTCTTGTTCCAGAATTCGAAAGTAGGGAACATTGTGTTAGAGTTAGGTGTCATGATTGTTGTCTCTCTTGTGGATCTTTCTCAGAGAGAGTTAACTAGCAAGTTACGATTGAAATATGACTGTGAAGCACATTTTTTACTTGACTTTTGATAAATTATTTGTTTAGTTCACTTAATAAATTAAGAGAATTAATTTTTTTTCAATTTGACAATGTATGATTTTCAGGTAAGTGTGAGCTCAACACTGTCACAAGTAAAAACAGTCTCTCGAATAAAATAAATGATACTCTTCAGGACAATAACATTGATAGCGGCTCAGAACTTTCCATAAAAGTTGAAAAAGATGAAAACTACTACCGATTGAAGCAAGGGAAACCAAGAAAAACAAAATTTCGTTCTATTATTGACATATATAAGGTAATTATATTCATACATTACACATATATATTTACTTGAAAGGTAATATTACTTACAGACTAGTTATAATTAAGGTTTTTTTGGACAAATTTTCAACATTGTTTAACAATAGTTATTATTATTTCACCCCTTTTAGCATTTATATGTTTTACAGAATTGGACAACACGAAATATTGTTTAACTTATTTTAATCAGCTGATGAAGTTCTCTTTCATTTCGCAGGGTAATAATAGGCTCTCATCATCTAAGGATGAATATAACGGGAGTCGCTTGAATACTTTAGAGATCAAAAAATCTGAATTACACATCGAAGATAAAAGAGGAAAGGATCAAGAGGGAACTTATGAGGAGATACTACATAATAAGCACAAAGATATTAATAGTATGAAACTTATTATTTGATTCTACATGGTACAATTGATTTATACTGTTAATTATTTTATTTTTCATTTGATTGTGCATGATTTTCAGGTGAGTTTGCGAGCATCGGTGAAGACAACCCAGCAAATAATTTGAATCGTACAATGGATAATAATGTTGACAATACAAATGATGAAAAAGATGAGGAATTCCATGTAAGTAAAGGAATATCAAGGAAAGAGGTGTATGATCCCATTATAACCATTTGCAAGGTAATTGTTCATCACTTATGTCTATCTACATGAAATTTTAATGAACACTTATTATATTTCACAATATATTTTTCTATCTCCGATAATATAAAAGTAATAATGTATACTTGAAGTTGTTACATAATGAGATGTTTGAAGAATGTAACGGAATCAACACGAGAAAGGATCAAAATAATTCTTTTGAGGAGGAACTACCAGACCAGCAACAACAAGAAAATATCAATTCTCTAATTGGAACTAGCGAGGTAATTGAGAATTACTTATGCCTTTTTACATGAGCTTTTCATTAAGCACGCTCATTGTATTCCACAACATATTTTTCTATCTCCAAGCATTTATAAAAGAAACAAATTCAATTTACAGGAGGTAGAAAATGAGATACTTGAAGAACCCAACCGAAGCAGCACAAGAAAGGATAAAAAGGATTCTTTTCGGGAGAAGCTATTGGACCAACAACAACAACAAAATATCAACTCTCTGGTTGACACTTGCGAGGTAGATGTTCATCACTTATGTCTATTTACATGATTTTTTCATTAAGAAAGATCATTGTACTCCACAGTATATTTTTCTATCTCCAAGCATTTATAAAAGAAACAAAGTGGATGAATTTATAGGAGGTAGAAAATGAAATATTTGAAGAACCCAACGGAATCAATATAATAAATGATCAAAATGATTCTATCGAGGAGGAGCAATCAGGCCAACAACAACAAGAAGAAAGTATCAACTCTTTGGTTGACACTTGTGAGGTAATTGATCATCACTTATATCTATTTACATGAGCTTTTCATTAAACACCCTCATTGTACTCCATAACGTATTTTTCTCTCCAAAAGTTTATAAAGAAATAAAGTGGATGTACAGGTGGCAGAAAATGAGATATTCAAAGAACCCAATGGAAGCAACATAAAAAATGATCAAAAAAATTCTTTTGAGGAGGAGCTACCCGGGCAACAACAACAAGATATCGATGGTACTTAAGAAATTTTATATCTTACAAACTAAATTTATGTTAATTATTTTACTTTTTTTATTCAAAAGTAGAAATGGATCCTAAATTTTGAATCAATGAGTGCAAGGTAATTGAAATTCTTAGATTGAAATGGCACACAACATAGTGGTAGCCTAAAATACAGTTATTAGATTGAAGCTCTAGTCTGAATTTTTGAACTTATAATTTATTTCACGTATATCATGTAATCTCACATATCTTTTTCAGGTGAGTCAAAGGTCAACAAAGTTACATGCGAAGCTATTTTAAATGACAATATTATCAATTGTGGCTCAAAACTTTTGACAAGAGATAAAAAGGATGAAAATTATCGTGTCACACAAGGATTACCTAGAAGTATAAAATTCCGTTCTATTGATAACCTCTATAAGGTAACTCACATAAACCTTATGTTCATCTTACTTTGTAACATCAAATATTTTCGATAAGTTTCTTGTATTTTAAAATGGTTTGTTCTTTCGTTACTTTTGATTATTATATAATTGACAAATAAAAGAAATTATTTAATTTATTTTGATTATCTCATTATATTTCCTTGCATTTTACAGTGTACTGACAGATTGTCACCAGTTGAAGCTGAATTTAATTGAAATCTTCCAACTAAAGAAGATTCAAATATGCATCACTTGGCAAAAGCAGATTCAAGCATCAAAATAAACAAAAAATATATTGGTCGTAAGAGAAAAAAGAGAGACAACAAAATCGATAATGGAAAAAAGGATGCTTCGACTTCTTCCGCCAACTTCAAATTGCATTTTAATCATTTTTTTGAATTCTATCTCCAAGATTGTCTTTTATTTATTTCTTTGAATGTTGAATTTATCATTTTATTTATAACTTTAAATTTAAATTTGTAACGACCTATTTTCGTCATTATAGAAAAGCAAACGGAGAAAAATTTTGGGCCGAAAAACTTTTTCGTAGTAACTTGAGATTTCCCAACATAGTCCAGATTTGGACGAAATCGGAGTCTGTGAGGTCTAGGAAAATCAGGTAGCAATTAGTTGATCTAATTATAAATTCGATCACATGAGTAGATAGCTAAAACATTAAGGAACCCATAGGACTTTACAGAATTTAATACGGGCGAGTAGAACTCCTGAAATTGAACTTAGCGTGAACGGGTAGTTTCCGAGTGTCATTGGTTGAAGGTGTGTTGTGAAATGGGGTCTTGGAATTATTAATTTTGCTCATTGTTTTGGTGAAAGCCGCTGAGGAAGAATTTCTGCCGCCAGTATGGGGCCGCAGTAGCGGGGTGGGTACCATCATGGCGGGGCAGACAAGACTTAAAGTCGGAAATAAACCCCAAAAAATGCTTTATTCTGTAATTTTCGAACTTGAGAACTAAGGAACAAACTCTGGGGTTTTCTTGACAGTTTTTCACCATTCTTGAGGCTAAAGGTAAGATTTAAACTCCCAAAATCCGCTTTTCGATTCGTAGAACGTAATCTCATTGGTAATTATCGACGGGGAAGGGTTTTGATCTGGAAATTATGGTAAAAAAGCCATAATCTCGGTATGGGGATCATGGGTATGATCTAGGGTTGATACAATTGTTAGTAATTCGAGTAATTAGTTATTATTTATTGATTCTCGTGTTAAATTAATTGGTTGTAGACCAAGAACAAGCGGAACGAATCCATAAGGGGAAGAATCAAGTTTCTTAGGGGATTCAAGTTTTTTTCGAGGTAGGTGATGGTTGTGATTTCATGATTGTGTGATATATGTTTGTTCTTGCTTCATTATAATACTTGTATGTATGTGAATGTTGCACTATTGATCACACTACTTGTAAGTGAGGATTGATGAATGATGAATGCCATGAATCATGACTTGATTATATGATTTAAGAATATACTTGTGATTGTGATTGTGGCTTGTTGAATGGATCGGGTGTTGTGTTTCGACATACTAACTTGGATCAGTTGTCACGTTTCGGCATAAATATGGGATCGGTTGTCATATTCCGGCATAAACATTGGATCGGGTACCAGGTTCCAGTATGCTAACTGTTTGGGTTTGGGTTCCATGAGAGGACCAATGAGTTGACATAATTGTGTATCTTGAGAAATGTGAAATTGTAAGTTGTTCGTAAATGTTGATGATATTGTACATGTTCGGTGTATGCATGTTATTATTATGTTGTATTGGCTTATGTATGTTGCACTTAGTGGGATAGCCGTGTGATCCTACTAGTACACTGTGGTTGTGTACTGATACCGCACTTTTTCTTTCTTTGTTGAGTATAGGCATCTTCAGACGGCTATTAACATACCTCACTTAGAAGATCAGTGATCACTTCGAATTCAAGGGTGAGTCATTTCTTTCGGGCTGCCATGAGTTCTCTTTCTGTTTAGGTCCATATTTTCGGACTTAGACTTTCTAGTTAGTTGTTAGTACATTATTTTGGGTTGTAACCCTTCTTGTTTAGACTTATGGATCTTGTTAGAGTTTTGGTACATTAACGTTCAGGTTCTAGGTGTTACTTCCACATTATTTCGTTAAACTTTCAGAGTTTATGAGAACTCTATTTCTTTTCCTTAGAATTTAAACTTGTTTATGTAACCTTAAATGCTTTAGTATTTGGATTAAGGTTGTTAGCTAATTAGTATAAATAGTTCTCTCACCGGAGGGTTAGTGTGGGTGCCAATCACGATGTTCTGGGTCATGAAAAAGTTGGTATCATAGCCTAGGTTTGTTGATCTCGATGAACCAAAATGAGTCTAGCAGAGTCTTGTGGAACGGTACGGAGACATATGTACTTTTCTTCGAGAGGCTATAGGACTTTAGGAAATATCTATGTCTTCTCTTGTCTCCTTTTGTGCTATAACTTGATTCCAATTGATATCTGGCAATTTAAATTGGTATCTAATCTCCTTCACTCTTCTGTCCACAAATGGTTAACACTAGATTCAATCGTGTCAAGCCCGTAGCTCCCGGCAATGATCCAGCTGAGGAATTGGCAGCGAGAGGTCGCGGTCGAGGCAATGGTAGAGGAAGAGCTAGGGATAGAGGCCGAGGAAGGGTGGCACCTACTAGGGATGGAGCACCGATTGAAAATGATCCTAGGAATGAGGACCCTCATGTGCATCATGAAAAGGTAGAGGAGAATATCGAGGTTGAGAATGAAGAGAATGTTGGACAAGAGGAAGAAGTGCAGGCTGAGACAATAGGTATTCCTCCCATAGACCCAGTGTTAGCTCAACAGATCATGTCATTCTTGAAGGGATTGGTTGATCCTGGAATGCTTCCCTATGTTCAAGCAACTCAAGCTCCCGCCAGTCCTCCTATTTCTATCAATGTCCCCAAGGTGGGAGGGAATGTAGGTAATGATGCTTTCTTCCATTCTTTATTGGGTCATGTTATGGGTGGTAATGAACATCAGATGTTGACCAAGTTTTTGAAGTTGAAACCGCATGTGTTCCATGGTTCTGAAAGTGAGGATGTGTATGAGTTCATCCTAGATTGTTATGAGAGGTTGCATAAGTTGGCAATTGTCCATCAGCATGGGGTTGAGTTTGTGACGTTTCAACTTCAAGGTGAGGCTAAGACATGGTGGAGAGCTTATGTGGAATGCAGATCTTCAGTTTTATCTCCACTTACTTGGACCCAATTTCATGCTCTATTTTAGAGAAATATGTGCCTAGGACTTTGAGAGATCGCAAGAAGGATGAGTTCATGGCCTTGGCGCAAGGTGGTATATTTGTGGCTGCTTATGAGGCCAATTTCCATGCATTGTCTAGATATGCTACTCAATTGGTGACTACTAAGGAAGAAAGGATCCATTTATTTATTAAGGGACTAAATTTTGAGTTGCAAGTATTATCTGTTCATATGACCTCTGCAGGGAGGAGCTTTAATGAGGTAACAGACTTTGTTAAGAAAGTAGAAGGGGGTGAGGTGAGACGGTCAGCTAAGGCACTGGCTAAAAGGTCCAAGAACTCGGGTAACTTTCAAGGTTCTTACTCCAAGGGGGCAGGGAGGCCAACACTTGCAGCCAGGCCAATTCAGTCTGCTATTACCGCCTCTACAGGTAATTACTCGAGAACTCGACCTCATATTTTGATTCAGGATAGCCAAGGAGTCACGCCTTCGACGGGCAGTAGGCCATTTTTTTTATCATACTTGCTATAATTGTAGAGAACCTGGGCATATGAGGAGATATTGTCCCACGTATGACGGATTCCGCGCAGTAGTAGACTAGAGCAGTGGTACCCGCGGGAAATGGTAATAATGGTCAAGAGCGTCCACAAGGTAGGCGAGGAGGAAATCAGCAAGGCCGTGGAGGTAGGGGAAATGGTAACACAGGCAGAGGTAACGTCTAGCTAGGCAGGGAAGTCTCCCATCATGATGATAGGGCTTAGTGTTATGCTTTTTCGGGCAAGAATGAGGTAGAGGCGTCTGACGCGGTGATCACATGTACTATTCTTGTCTGTGACCGGATGGATAATGTGTTATTTGATTCGGGTTCTACTTATTCTTATGTGTCTATGCGATTTGCCGCAGCATTTGCTATGATTTGTGATATACTTGATGCCCCCATCCATGTTTCTACCCCAGTTGGAAAGTCTATCATAGTCACCCATGTCTATCATGCTTGTCCTAATTTGTTTATGGGTTTTCAGACTTGGGCTGATTTGGTGATTTTGGATATGACTGACTTTGACATAATCTTAGGCATGACTTGGTTATCCCCCTATTATGTTGTGCTTAATTGTAACACTAAGTCTGGAACTCTAGAAATTTTGGGAAGGGAAAAGTTAGAGTGGGAAGGGGTGTACAAGCTTAAGTAAGCTAAGATCATATCCTCCATTCGGGGTAGGAAACTGGTAGTGCAGGGTTGTTTGGCTTATTTGGCTCATATTCGGGATGTTGAGGTAGAGTCTCCATCTATTGAGTCTATTCATGTGGTGTCAGAATTTAGAGAAGTTTCCTAATGATTTGCCTGGTATGCCTCTGGATAAGGATATAGATTTCTGCATTGATTTAGAACTTGGTACTCATCCCATTTCCATCCCTCCATATCGCATGGCTCCAGCGGAATTAAGAGAGCTTAAGGCTCAAATCCAAGAGCATCTTGATAAGGGATTTATTCATCCTAATGCTTCCCCATGGGGTGCTCCAGTTTTGTTTGTTAAGAAAAAGGATGGTAGTATGAGAATGTGTATAGATTACAGGAAATTGAATAGGGTCACCATTCGAAACAAGTACCCATTGCCTCGTATAGATGATCTTTTTGACAAATTGCAAGGTGCATCAGTTTTCTCTAAGATTGATCTAAGGTCTGGCTACCATCAGTAGAAAATTAGGCCTGAGGATGTGCCAAAGACGGCGTTTAGAACTCGCTATGGGCACTACGAGTTTCTAGTTATGCCGTTTAGTTTGACTAATGCGCCTGCAGCTTTCATGAGTTTGATGAATGATGTGTTCAAACCATTTCTTGATTCGTTTGTTATAGTCTTTATTGATGCTATTTTGGTCTATTCGAAAAGTGAGTAAGAGCATGTCGACCATCTTCGTATTGTTCTGGGAGTTCTTGGGAAACAAAGGTTGTATGCGAAATTTTCTAAGTGTGAATTTTAGTTGACTTCGGTTGCATTTTTGGGGCATGTAGTTTCCAAGGAAGGGGTAATGGTAGATCCCTAAAAGATTGAGGTGGTTAAGAATTGGGTTCGGCCTAGCTCTGTGACGGAAGTTAGGAGTTTTATGGGGCTCGCTAGCTATTATCGCCGATTTGTTAAGAACTTTGCTTCTATCGCCACTCACTTGACTAATTTGACCAAAAAGGAGATACCCTTCGAATGGATTGAAAAAAGTGAGGAGAGCTTCTAAAAGCTCAAGACTCTCTTGACCACCGCACCTATTCTAGCATTACCAATAGAAGGTAAAGATTTAATTGTTTATTGTGATGCTTCACATTCTATTTTGGGTGTCGTGTTGATGCAGGATAAGAATGTTATAGCTTATGCATCACGTCAATTGAAGGTGCATGAGAGGAATTACCCAACACATGATTTGGAGTTGGCAGCGATAGTGTTTGCTCTTAAGCTATGGCGACATTACCTTTATGGTGTCAAGTGTGAGGTATTTACTGATCATCGTAGTTTGCAGCCTTTGTTCACTCAAAAGGTTCTGAATTTGAGATAGCGAAGGTGGATTGAGTTACTTAAAGATTATGATGCCACCATTCAATACCATACGGGTAAGGCTAATATAGTGGCAGATGCCTTGAGTCGAAAAGCGGTGAGTATGGGTAGTTTAGCTTGCTTGAGTGTAACTAAGCGACCTTTGGCTAAGGAAATTCAGACCTTGGAGTATAAGTTCATGCAGTTGGGCATCTCAGAAAAAGGCGGGGTATTAGCTAGCATTGAAGTTAGGGCCACGTTTATTGAAGAGATCAAGGCCAAGCAATTTGAGGATGAAAATTTGAATGAACTTAAGAAGAATACCGCGATTAATAAAGCACAAAAGAGGAAGGTCTGCTCAATTTTAAAGGAAGAATTTGTGTTTCTCAAGTTGATGACTTGATTCAGAAATTGTTGACAAAATCCCATGGTTCGCGATATTCCATTCATCCGGGTGTGACCAAGATGTACCGAGATTTGAAGCAAATTTATTGGTGGCCGGGCATGAAGAAGTATATAACGAAGTTTGTGGCTAAGTGTCAAAATTGCCAACAAGTGAAGTATGAACATCAAAGGCCTGCAGGTGTGCTTCAGAGAATGCCAATTCCGGAATGAAAGTGGGAAAGGATAGCCATGGATTTCGTGGTTGGTCTTCCCAAGACTTTGGGGAAGTTTGATTCTATTTGGGTAGTGGTTGATAGATTGACTAAGTCAGTCCATTTTATTCCAATAAGAATAGATTATAACAGAACAATTGTCTAATGTTTATGTGAAAGAGATAGTGAGGTTGCATGGGGTGCCCCTTTCTATCATCTTAGACCGTGGTACGCAGTTTACCTCCAAGTTTTGGAGAAAATTACATGATGATTTGGGCACACAACTCACTTTTAGTACAGCTTTAAATCCACAGACGGACGAACAGTCGGAGAGGATCATTCAACTGTTAGAAGACATGTTGAGGACATGTGTGATTGACTTTGGAGGGCATTGGGATATGTTCTTACCTTTGTGTGAGTTCTCTTATAATAATAGTTATCACTCCAACATTGATATGGCTCCATTTGAGGCATTATATGGGAGAGGCTGTAGATCACCCATAGGATGGTTCGAGGCTGGAGATGTGAAACCTTTGGGGGTTGATTTAGTGAAGGATGCTCAAGATAAGGTAAGGAGTATTCAAGTTAAGCTTCTAGCAGCCCAAAGTAGACAGAAGAAGTATGCGGATCATAAGGTAAGATACATGACATTTCAGACTAGTGAGAATGTTCTTCTTAAGGTATCACTGATTTAACGTTTCAAGGACTCTTCATCCAATTTTAAGTGTCAACGATCGCTAGTCAGTATGTAACCCAACTAAATGAGTTGGGGTCAAATCCCACAGGGAGCGGTACGTGTTTAAGATTCAATAGGAAAGTACATATATGCTCAAATCAGTCATAGGAATAAACATTATCGAATAAAAACATAATTTAAATCAGGGGGTGACACGAATGTCAAATAACATGGGGGTTTGGTTTTAACTATCAACTACAGCAGCAGCAAATAATATGAAATAACAATAATGAGACGGGTTTTTGGGATGTAATACGATTATAGGATAAAGTAGACAAATGGGAAATTGCAACTATTAGAAAATAGCTAGATATTATTGATTAAGCTAGACTATTAGGAAAGGTATGGTCATTTATGCTCAGTGGCTTCTATCCTCATGAAATGTGGTATGAACAACACTTTCTTCCTTTTCTTCAACATTTTCATTTATGCTCAAAAGTCACCCATTATTCATTTCTCATGGAATACCGGACACCCCATTTTTCTTGCACTTTCACAACTTTATTTCAAAACTTTTTCCTTCTTTTTCTTTTTCATTTTTCTCTTCTTCCTTTTTTTGTATGGAGGGGTTCCATCTTTCTCAAAACCATGGGTCAAAGGGGGCTTTATTTGCACTTTTTTATTTACCTTCTCTTTTCACCACATCCCCAACTTAGGCCAAAAGCCTAAGTTGGCTATTCAATCAAACCACACTTCATGAGGATTATGGGTGAATGGATAAAGAAAAGGGTAAGGCTCAAAGGGTGTTCAAGCAAGTTCATACACTCACAAGGTAGGCCATAAAAGAGGTATAATGTCAAATTATCACTCTTTAAAATTGTTGCCTAAGATCACTACAAGAGTTTGCATCACTTAGTCAACCGGACCAACGGAGTAAATTCTAGGTGTCATCACACATGGTTCACGGTAACCTCATCACACAAGGCATTGGCACCAACATCAAACAAGACTCCACAGTTTCGCTAGTGTGCAATGTTCATCACAAGAGACTCATTCAATAATCGGCTAGTCACAATGAGATGCAAAAACTTCATATATTATCTATGTAACTTCATTTGGCCTTATCGTAGCCGCACATTCACTTTTTTGTTCGATTGAGAGCACTATTCAAGCCATCGGTATTGATCACAATCGACACTCAAATTTGCACAAGAACAACCACAATTAGATACACAAGAGGTGGCAAAATTTTTTGGAAGGGTCCAAAAATCATTTACAATTAAAACAAGGAGCCACAAGCTCAAACATCCACAAAACAATGCCAAAACACAATTTACATAACAAAACCCAATGTATAAACAAAAAAAATAATCACAAGAGGTAGGTATGGAAATACCTCACCCCACAACAAAGAAAAAGCAATTTGTCCTCAAATGCAATAAAAATATCCAAAAATCAATAAAAGTGACTGAGAGGGAGGTAATGAAAGGTCATGTCTACTCAGTCACTCCATCTGTTGGGGCATCAGTGTCCGGTGTCACAACAGCAGCACTCGATCCACTAGGGCCTGCCATGTATGTCTCTGTCAATGATGTCTGAATCACCGACTGTACAATCGTCTCCTCAAGGTCAGGCAGGTCTCCATAAATGCTCTCCTCTCTCACAAGCTACTCCTCGTCGGTCTCTGCCTCCGATGCATCAACTACTATATCATCTGTATGTGCATCTTCGCTAGTAGTAGGAGGAATCTCAGATGTAGCTGGAGCACCCTCTGTCTCGGCTGCCTCAAATAAAGAGGTGAAGTTTGTAGACTTTAGATAGTCTACATCATTCCTCATATCTACCACCTCAGCTCTCAAAATAGTCACCTTAGAAGACTCCCCCTATCGAGGCTCACAAGCCATGACTCTCGAAGTCAAATCATCAACAGAAGTCTGGAGAGGGGTCACTGCAGCAAGGATGGCACTCTCAATCATCCATTGGACTGCAGCCTCTAATCAGGTAGCCCTCACATCAGCCGAATGGGCGAGGTTCCCCATCTTCAGGATCATAGTCTAAGTAATCCTGGTGGACTGGGAAGAGGTAGAAGTACCAGGAGCCTGGAAGGAAGAAGTAGAAGCAGGTGTACCTGAAGGCCTAGAGGCTGGAGAAGGCAAAGATGCCTCTGCAGGTATAGAGTCAATGTCAACCTCCGGAGATGTATACATCAGAGCTTCTCTCCTCCTGTCTACCTCCTCCCGAGTGTACTCAGCCTCTATACGCCGGATGTCAGTAGAGAAAGTAGGAGTGACCTCAAAATCTCTTGTCCCATCACGAGGAACTCCAGCACGCCGACACAGCTCTGTAATCAGCACCAAGAATGGTAGGGACGTCTGGCTCTGCTTGGCCCTCATGGCCATCTCCTGCTCTATGAGGAGTTCCAGGTTAATACTCCTCCTAGATATGATCGACCCAAGGCAGGCTGCCATAGGGTGGCGGAGGATAGACTCATTCTGGGATGGCATGATAGTGCTGCTGATAAAGCTAAACCAGTACAGAGCAGCAATATTCAGGTCCTTCTTTTTTATGGGGGGCCCTGCCTCGATCCACCTCGAGGTGGTATCAAAAATCAAAGGTGCAAGCCAGCCCATTAAGTTATCTAGGGACTAAGTAATAGGCAAGCCCTCATATGCAAGTGTAGCACCTAGAGCCCTATCGAGTATAGTATTAATGTGATCACTACTACACCCGACTTTCTTCCTCCAGACCATGATAGACTTCACCGGTCTAAAGGCACTAGCCTTCTTCTTCCCCTTGGGCACCAGCTCTTTGTATGTTGTATAAAACTCCCGGACACATGTAGGAATATAGGGGCCTTGGGGCCTGGTGAACTGCTCGAACTGGTGGAACTGGAGGGTGTCCCTCACTGCGGAATATCTGCCTTCTAAGCCCTATGTAGATAGCAGCTTCTCTTCTAAAATTATTCGTAACCCATCGACTTTCAATATGTTAAGTAGCCGGGGAGGAGGAACTACTGGTGGCACTGGGATCACAGGTGGTGCCTGAGCTGAAACTGTGTCTGCTGCAGGAGAAGTGGCTGCTTGAGCTCTAGATAAGTCTGGGCGAGACCTAGAATGGATTTCCACTCACCTAGACTGTGGGGCTGGTCATCATCCGTCTTGAAGAGCGTAGCCTGGGAGTCAACAGACTCTCTATCCCTATCGAAGCTATGATCCGGGGTCTCAAATACAGGGATTTTCCCTTTGCCCTTGCCCCCCTTTGGAGGCTCTATTATTCCCTATATAAGAGGGTTGGATCCTCCTTCATTTATAACTATGCCTCGCGCTATTTTACGAGGAGGCATATCAAGATTTGTTCTAGCCATATCTGCAAAAACATCAAAAAGAGTTAGAAATAGTTAAAGAAGAGTTGCAGAAAAATAGTTGCAGAAAGACTCGCTGAACCGGTCGGCGAGTCGCGGAATCTCTTTGACGAGCCAGATCGGGCTCGCCGAAAGAATTGGCTTCAAAAATTTCCAGAAAAATGGCATGTCGGCGATGAGAAGGGCCTTTTGGCGAATTACCGACAATATTCGGCGAGCAAAGACTATCCCGCCAAAAGTTACAGTGCATTTTAGGGGTTAGGGGCACAGAAAGGGAGATCAAGAAGGACTTTCGACGAGTCGCCGAGGGCACTCGGCGAACTCAAGCTTCTCGCTGAAAGTTAAAGAACCCAAACTCAAGATTTTCATGAAATTAAAGGTGATCAAAGGGGATTCGGCGAACCGCTTAGTGGTTCGACGAGCTCCACCCAGCTCGCCAAACTGCCCAACGTGCCTACTTTCAACCCCGCTTCCCTTGAGAACAAAATCAAAACATGCAATCATTCAATTAAACCTAGACCCATTCCCCAAGGATACTCAGACTTCTCCTGGATTGGCCAAATTTGGTCATTTGACAACTTTAGCCCTTAAGTCTGACATCAACCGCTCCATCATTGGGAAAAGTACGTCATTTGGCAAAGATGCGAGTTACGTAGACTTCACCCGACTAGACCCAACAACAACACAACACAACCCAACAAAATTTTGATCAATTTTAAGCACGACATTTTGAGAAATTGACAATTAATCAATTTAGGCAAGATATTCGAATTAAAGTAGGCATACATGCAAAGAAGCACAAAAATAATGAAATTAGAGAGGCCCAAGACACTTCACTAAGTTAAGATCAGTTGCAAATGAGTGAAATCGCTAAATACGGCTTCGGGGTTCAGAAAACCAACCTTTAATGCCAAATAAATCAGTTGAAATGCTAGGCAGCAAAGAATCCAACTTCGAACACACAATCACTGACTAAGAGGTACTAAAAACATGAAAATAATAGGAAAATAAAGTGTAGTGTGAGTTTGGATAGTTGAAAAGCGAGGGACTGTGAAAGATTTTAAACTTTTGGTCTTTAAAACCGTCAAGTTCTCACCCATTTGACGACATTAATTTTGCTCACTGACCCACTCGGCGACACGCCGAGTGGACACTTACCTCACTGAATTTTATAAGACCTCCAGTTAATGTGGGGGACCAAATGGTGGATTGAATCGAGATCGCCAACCTGAACGGCGACACACCAATATTCTTTTGGGCTCGCCGAGTTTTACAAACTCCAATTTCAAAATTGCTTGAGTCCAACGGAGGTCTAGGTCGGGCTCGCCAACCTATTCGGTGAGTCGCCGACTGGATTTTTGACTCGCCAATTACCACTTTTCAATCACAATCCACACTTTAACCTGCACAATCAACACACGATTATTTCACAATAAAAAAAAAAGCAAAGAAAACTTGGGTTGCCTCCCAAGCAGCGCCTTAGTTAACGTCGTGGCACGACACAAGTCCTCACTCAAACTTCATTCTTGGGGTTGGTCATAGTATCACTAGGGGACCCCCCTTGTTGTCTCGGGTTTAAATGAGATGAGATATGACCCATCTAGGTCTCCAACTATTTGATAAAGACGGAATGGGAGGTCACCGTCTAGCTAAGGGTTGACACATCTTCCTTCATCTCTTTCAAATTTTGTCAGACCCCTCAACCCTGTTGAGAATACGAGACAGCATATCCTCAAATCGACCACCCTTAGAATCCTTTTGCTTTTAACACCCGTGGGGAGAAATGTACTTGTCCTTCTCCCCCTTCCTTTCCTTCCAAGTGGGGTTACGATCCCTCCACTCTCTATCACGATCACTCCAACCTTCATCCCAGTTCCAACCTTGGTTACCACCCTACCTCAGGTAGTTTGCACGATAACCACATCCTTGGTTGGCTAGGAAATTCACCACTTCGTTATACAATGCTTCAAACTTGGCCTCATCGGGATTAACACACCCGACACCCATGTTGCTTATCGTGACCAACGACACTAACCTACGGTATGAGTGTCTACGATCGTCGGTAGTATAGTAACCCAACTAAAGGTTGGGGTCGTGTCCCAAGCGAGTGGTTTTGAGAATTGATAGAAAAATAAATTATCTAACTAGTCGTAGCTAAAGACATTAACGAACAAAAACATGGTAAATTAAAGGGGGTGACATGAAAGTGTCAAATATCGATTGGGGTTTTTGTCACAAATAGTAAAAATAGCAAAAATTAACAAGAAAATAAAGTATGGGAAAATGTTCTTGGGGTGTGACCGCAATACAAGTTGAGATAAATCATTGGGTACATGCTTTCGATAGGAAATTTGCAAGATAATAGTGA
>NW_006238971.1:2291564-2294606 GCF_000226075.1 Solanum tuberosum | reverse complement strand
AAGTCTCCCAAAAACCCTCTCCAAACTTGAGAAAAAAAATTCAAAAAGTACTATTCTATTATGGGATTTAAAATAAAAGTTCGACTCTCTAAAATTAATAATAAGTTTAGTATTTATAGACTTCAGAAAATAGCGCTGGCGGATCTTTCGGCGAAGTTAGTCGATGCCGCAAAATGACTCGGCGACTTGCCCTTCTTCTGTTTCATCGCCATTTCATGCTTGCCTTCAGCATCTTCACGTTCTGGACCATTGGGCGGTATAGTACTGCATCGCGGAACTATTTGGCGAAGTGCTGACTGCTCCTTTTATCGCCTTTTTGATCCTCTTCCTTCAGGGCTTCGCATACTGGAACAAAGGGCGGAGTTTGTCCTTTCGGCGAATCGCCAAAGGTTCTTGGCGATGCTCATGCTTCAACTTCTTTGTTCTTTTCAGCATTTTTGTTCCTTTTTGCGCCTAAGTGTCCATGCTTTCACTAAAACTTACAAATACCTGAACTTAAGAGTTTTCATCAGATATTGAAGACAAAATAAGAATTCGAGGACACTATTACTATCAAAATAAAGCCCTAAATGAGTCCAATTTGTGGACTCATCAACACCCCCAACTTAAACTTTTGCTTGTCCTCAAGCAAACTCAAGTTCATCCGTTCAAAAAGGGTGTCTCAAACAGTGCTACACAAGACTCAATCATGAACATACACAACAAGATTCAAATTACTTATGCAATTTTCAACTATGCACTCAAAGATTCAAGTTGTGATACACCATTACCAGAGATTCTCATGCTCGCATTAATTTCTACTTGTGCGAGTTCAAGATTTACAAAAAGTATCTAAATTCCCTCACATGAAGAATGACTCCATATTCACACCCAAAGGTTAATCAACTCAAGATCAGGAATCAGATGCAACGCTCACACTCAAAAAGTAGAACACAATGCATGCTTTCACTCATAGGTTTTCCCTTATTTTCCAATTGACTTTTGATTCGGCTTACTCAAGTTCAAAAAGGTGTTTCTAAGGCTTGAAATGGGGATGAGTGCAAAGGTATGGTCATTTATGCTCAATGGCTCCTTCCTCATGGGATGTTTCTCAAGGCATTCCCTTCTCCTTCTTTATCAATTCTTTTTCTAATGCTTCTAAGCCACCTATTTATTCACCTTCATGGCTTGCTTGGAAACCCGATTTCCTTCGTACCTTATTCCATAGTTTTTTTTTTTAGGAAATTGAAGGGGTTTCCACTTATTCAATCCCATGGGTTAGGGGGGACTTTTTCTTGCACTTCTTGACTTCTCCTTTTCCTTTTTACCGCACCCCCAACTTAGGCTTTTGGCCTAAGTTGGCTATCCACTAAATCACAAATTAAGAAGATTGTAAGTAGTGGGTCAAGTAAGGTCTAGGGTTCATCAAGGTTCTTCCAAAGAAATGTAAGGCTCAAAGGGTGTTCAAAAGAGTTTCACACGCCCACGGGTAGGCCACAAAAGAGGTATGTGTCAAATTTGGCTCACACTCTTTAAAGTTGCCTAAGATCATTTCAAGAGGACACCTTTCTAAATCAATCCGACTAATAGGGTAAATTCTAGGTTTATTCATGCATGGTTCAAAGCAAGCTAATCACATAAGGCATCGACACTTAAGTCAAACAAGACTACACACTTTCGCTAGTGTGCAATGGTCATTACAAGAGAATCAATTCGATAAATAGCTAATCACAACGAGATGCAAAGAGTCCACATATTGTCTATGCAACTTTCATTTGGCCTCGTCATAGCCATACATTCATGTTCGTTCAATTGATAGCACTATTCAAGTCATCGGTATTGATCGAAACTGAGACTCAATTTTTTGCAAAAAAATAGCCACATTAAACTCACGAGGGGTGGCAAAAATGTGCGAAAAATTCAAAAAATTTTGAAAGGGTCAAAATCATTTTGCAATTAAAAGTAAACGGAGCCACGAGCTCAAACATCCACAGAAAAGCAGTTGTTAACACAATTATAAACAGACAACCCAAATGTATTCAAAACACGAATATCCGAAACAAGCAAAACAAGGTGGGCTCACCCCACCACAAATGAGATCATTTGTCCTCAAATGCAAGTAATAAAAATCCAAAAGTAGAAATATAATAAGACAGAGCGGGAGGTAAAGAGCTAATCCTGGCTAATAGGTCGCTTCATCTGTCTGGGCATCAATACCCGGAATATTGTTTGCCTCTGCGTTGGCCTTTGCAGCAAGATTAGCTGCAATCATCTAATCTATCTCCTGAGCTGCTCTGAAGGCCCTTATTGCATTAACAAAACTTCGAGCCCATGAAGGCACATTAGGGTAGATGGGAATTCATCACTTTGCTCTAGCTTCATTGGTATATTTCCTTTGTCTGGCTAGCTCTGTGCTCTTTTCATCTTTCTTGGACTCTCGTACTCTTATGTGCCTGGGTGGATCATTTCTCCCTGTGACTTTTGATCTAGCCATTACTGCAAAGACTTTGAGTATAAGTTAGATAACACTTCAAACAGGAGAGAAAGGGTGTTTCTGGGTGTGGAATCGCTTTGCCAAGCTAGTTGGCAAAGTACTTATCCTATTAGGCCAATCGTTGAAAGTGATGTACAACTGATACAAGGGCGCAGACAAAGGGAGAGCAAGGGATCTTTCGGCGAGTCGCCGAATACATTTTGCGAATTAAATTGACCGCTGAAAGTCACAGATTGATCAATACATAAAGTATTCAGTTAAAGGCGGAATAGGAACGTTAGGCGAACTGTCGAGCATTTTGGTGAATTTTTGTTCATCTCGCCGATCAACTAAATGTGTCTAGTGTCAACCCATCCTTTCAAATTTCACCCCGCAACCCCAGATAGTGCAATTTATGCTTAAATAACTCGATTTCAATGAAAACCCAAAGAACCTTCTATTCTCACTGCTTAACAGTTCACTTCAAAGCAAAGCTAAGTGGTAGTCCTTCAAATCATGTAGAAAATATCAAGTCTCAATCGATAATAAATACAATCCTAGCGACTCAGAGACTCAACAGAGATTTTCTA
>NW_006238971.1:2289375-2291449 GCF_000226075.1 Solanum tuberosum | reverse complement strand
TACCAACCTTTGATGCCGAATTAGATAGTACTGGCTTGCTAGGCAGCAATGTGATCTTAATCCGAGCACAATTTTGACATGTAAAATACTCTAAAAGTGCGGGAAATATAATTGTTAAAGTGTGACTGTGAGTTTGTGAAAAGGGACAAAGTGAAAGAAAGTGAATGAAATGGAACTTTTAAACATGTGGCTTGTGACCGTCCAGTTTCTGCTCATTCGGCGATGTAAGTCGATCTCGCTCAATCATTCGGCAAAACGCCGAATATCTAATGTCCTCGCCGAATATAACAGAGTTTTATGTTCAGGTGAGCAATGCATTGGCGGTCTTTATTGAGATCGCCAATTGGATTGGCGATGCGCCGACAAAATTCATACTCCGCCGAGTTTTACAGACTCAACCTTTAAGATGTATTGCGTCAAATGGTGTGCCGAACTCGTCGGCGATCCACCAAAATGAACTGTTGCTCACCTCCATACATCTTTTCAAGAACTTTCCTTACTCAATCTGTACAAACAACACTCTATTATTTTATCAAGATAACAACAACAACAACAACAACAACAACAAAAAATGAGTAAATCATTTTGGGCTGCCTCCCAAACAGTGCCTTCATTAACGTTGTGGCACGACGCAAGTTAACCTTTAGACCTCACTCTTTAGGTTAGACATAGTGTCACTAGGCAAACCCCCTTTTTGTCTCGGATTGAGATGAGACGAGATATGACCCATTTGGGTTTCTAACTGTTTGATTGAAATTGAATGAGAGGTGACAGTCTGGCTGAGGGTAGACATGTCTTATTTCATACCTTTTAGCATTTTGTCTGACCCTTCAACTTTGTTTAGGATACGCGAGAGCATATCCTCAGACCTTCCACTTTCCAAATCCTTGGGCTTCTGACGCTCGTGGGGAGGCACATATCTATCCTTTTCCCCATCCTTACAATTTGGATTACGGTCCCTCCATTCACGATCTCGATCCTTCCAGCCTTCGTCTCTAACCCATCCTTGATTACCACCCTGTCTTGGGTAGTTTGAATGGTTCCCCCCGCCTTGGTTAGCTAGGAAATTTACTTCCTCGTCATACATGGCTTCAAACTTCATCTCCTCAGGATTCGCACCCCGGACTCCCACAACATTGACACCACGGGCACCAGCCCCCATGACATTTTTAGATAAAATGTCAAACTGCATCATGATCTTGGCCATGTTTTTGGTCTCTCTCATTACCTTTTTCAACCTGCTCCTTGGATAGCTAAAATATGACCGGTGAGACCTGGTCTTCGCGAGTGTACCACGCCCTGTTGATGGTTGTCATCCCATCGAGTAGTTGAGTTGCTTCTGCGTATGATTGTTGCATTAAGCCTCCGGGCGAGAGTTGGTCAACTACACCTTTGTTCACCGAGTCTAGACTCCGGTAAAAGTATTGAAGGAGAACATTATCAGGTAGACCATGGGTCAGGTATTGTAGCACCAATTTCTTAAACCGAAGCCAAGTTTCGTGAAGAGGCTCTCCATTCAGACACTTGAATCTTTGGATGTTATCCCGAATAGTCATCATCTTTGAGGGAGGGAAAAATTGCACATTAAATGTGGTGACCAGTTCCTCCCATGAAGTGATTGAATTTCGCGGTAATTCAGCTAGCCACTTGCAAGCTTCCCCCATCAATGAGAAAGGGAATAGTCTTAATCGAACTGATTCCTGAGAGATGTTCTTAAACGAGAAAGGTCCACACACATCCACGAAGTTTTGAAGATGCTCATGTGGGTCCTCATGAGCTAATCCACTGAAAAGTCATTTTAGTTGCAAAAGTTGCAACATGGTGCTTGTTATGTGGAACACCGCATTTCCCTCTGCTGGAGGTAGACGGATGTCTCCGACAGCTCCCATGAGATGTGGATCATTGATGGTGGGCTCTTGGACATCGTTGAAGTTACCAATGTCGTCATGATGGCCCACTTGGCTCCCGTTACTACCGTTAACACTCATGCTTTCTGAAATGTTTACACAGTCAACAGAACAAAACTAAAAATTAAATTAGTAAACTACAACTAAGAAGAACAAAAATTCTACTA
>NW_006238971.1:2286262-2288956 GCF_000226075.1 Solanum tuberosum | reverse complement strand
GGATATGGGACTAGGGTTCACCCTCTCAGGTTGAACCTCATGTCAACCCACTTCTTAGGCCATCAGTCTAGTGGTCTTGATTTAGTTACCTCCCTCTCGGGAAAGCCAAAAATACATGGGTGGCTTTGTATTTGCAACTACATACCCTTTAGATTAAACCATATCCACTAGGTGAAATCACCATTAAACTACATCTAACCTATTAGCAAGCAAAACCCAACAATAATATCAACACATATTTGCTAAATCACACCCCAAGAATGGGGGTTGTTAGCCACACATCAAGAAATAACAAAATACACCTAAAATGATAGTAAAATCAAATGGGTAAAATAAATTAAACCTTGATTAATGCAAAGGAAGAAGAATGGAGAAGAACCACTTCCAACTTGGGGAAGATGGAATCCTTCTTTCTTCAAGTCTCCCAAAAACCCTCTCCAAACTTGAGAGAAAAAAAATCAAAAAGTACTATTTTATTATGGGAATTAAAATAAAAGTTTGACTCTCTAAAATTAATAATAAGTTTAGTATTTATAGAGTTCAGAAAATAGCGCTGGCGGATCTTTCATTGAAGTTAGTCGATGCCGCCGAATGACTCGGCGACTCGCCCTTCTTCTGTTTCATCGCCGTTTCATGCTTGCCTTCAGCATCTTCACATTCTGGACCATTGGGTGGTATAGTACTGCATCGCGGAACTATTCGGTGAAGCACCGACTGCTCTTTTTATCGCCTTTTTTATCCTCTTCCTTCAGGGATTCGCATACTGGAACAAAGGGCGGAGTCTGTCCTTTCTGCGAATCGCCAAAGGCTCTTGGAGATGCTTATGCTTCATCTTCTTCGTTCTTTTCAGCCTTTTTGTTCCTTTTTGTGACTAAGTGTCCATGCTTCCACTAAAACTTCAAATACCTGAAACTTAAGAGTTTTCATCAGATATTGAGACAAAATAAGCATTCGAGGACACTATTTCTATCAAAATAAAGCCCTAAATGAGTCCAATTTGTGGACTCATCAACCCACAACATTGACACTTCGAGCACCAGCTCCCATGACATTTTTGGACAAAATGTAAAGTTGTGTCATGATCTTTGCCATGTTCTCTTGGGCTTTGTCAAGCTGCTCCTTGGTTAATTTAAACGTGAGAGGGGAAACTTGATCATCACGGGTGTACAAAGCCCGATTAATTATGGTCATACCATCCAAAAGTTGGGATGGTATAATGTAAGGTTGTTGCATCAAACCTCTCAGAGAAAGTTGGTTAGCTACTTGTTCACCGAATCAAGGCTTCGGTAAAAAAACTGCAGTAAAACGTTGTCGGGCAAACCATGAGTTGGGTATTGCAGCACTAACTTCTTGAATCATAGCCAAGTCTCATGAATTGTCTCACCCTTCAAACGCTTGAAGCTTTGGATGTTGTCCCGAAGATTCATCATCTTCAAAGGAGGGAAAAATCGCACTTGAAATGCGGTGACAAGCTCTTCACACGAAGTGATTGATTCTCTGTGTCAATTCAGCCTACCACTTACATGCTTCTCCCATTAACGAAAATGGGAACAACCTCAAATGGACTGACTCCTGGGATATGTTCTTGAAGGAGAACGGCCCGCAAATATCAACAAAGTAATATGCTTATGGGGATCCTTATAAGCTAGCCCACCAAACAACCTTTTCAATTGCAAGAGCTGCAACATAGTACTTGTAATGTGGAACATAGCGTTCCCTTCAGCTGGAGACAAGCGAATGGCACCAATTTCACCCATTATATGAGGGTCATTAACATTAGTCTCATTGACATCATTGCGATTACCGATGTCATCTTGGTGTCCTACTTGGCTACCATGCTTCCGTTCACACTGATTTCCTCTATTCAAAACAGCAACACACAAACCAAAACATAAAGTAAGTAGATTCAACTACGACTAAAAAGAACAAAATTCAACTTAACCAAAGAATCTTAACCAACACCACTCCCCGGTAGCGGCGCCATTTTGATTTAACGTTTCAAGGAAACTTAATCCAATTCTAAGTGTCAACGATCGCTAGTCAGTACATAACCCAACTAAATGAGTTGGGGTCGAATTCCACAGGGAGCGGTACGTGTTTAAGATTCATAGGAAAGTACAAATATGCTCAAATCAGTCATAGGAATAAATATTATCGAATAAAAACATAGTTTAAATCAGGGGGTGACACGAATGTCAAATAACAGGGGGGTTTGGTTTTAATTATCAACTACAGCAGCAGCAAATAATATGGAATAACAATAATGAGACGGGTTCTTAGGATGTGATATGATTATAGGCTAATGTAGACAAATGGGTAATTGCAACTATTATGAAATAGCTAGATATTAGTGAATAAAATGGAGGACGACTCAGGGAAATCTGACCAAGTGTGGAACCACGGCGTCTATTGACGGTCCGTAGATTGATCTATGGACCGTACTGTTGATCCGTAGAGTGATACTGCGAGGGTTCCAGTACCTGATTTTTGAAGATTCTAAGTGTGGAGCTATGGAGGGGTTGACGGACCGTAGATCGATCTACAGTCCGTCCTGTTGGTCCGTCGTTTGCTTCAGAGAAGCTGATCTTTGGAAGCTGAAATATTTTCTAAGTCCTGACTGACGGAAGGGACTTACGGACCGTAGATCCATCGACGGTCCGTAAGTCGGTCTCATGGATTGAAGACAAGTACCTC
>NW_006238971.1:2257624-2285619 GCF_000226075.1 Solanum tuberosum | reverse complement strand
ATTACTAGGATTACCGAGTTATGAGCTTGTGGTGAACACGTATACCCTAGTTATTTTTCTCATCTTGATAACAACCGAAATTGACTTTTGTTTATTGATTACTTACTGAATTCTTACAATTTGTTCAACAAATCCCCCCTTTTTTATTTCTTTGTTTCTGGAAGTACTTTGGCTAATAGAATATAATTGTTGGTTAAAGTAAAGTCTAAACTATTTTCCTCGTGGGATCGACCCCAACCTACAAGTTGGGTTCTTTACTTGATAACGATCGCTTATACTTCTTTAGGGAGGTGTAATTTGAGCGTATCATGCACTCGGCGAACTCAGGCTGCTCGCCGAAAGTTACAGAACCCAAACTCAATTTAAGCATGAAATTAAAGGTGAGATAGGGGGATTCGGCGAATCGCCGAGTGGTTCGGCGAGCTCGGCCCAACTCGTCAAACTACCTAACGTGCCTACTTTCAACCCCATTTTACAAATTCAACCCCGCAGCCCCCGAAAACAAAATCAAAGCTATTTCAATTAGGCTTAGACCTATTACACCCATGCCCCTGGGATACTTAGACTTCTCCCAGCTTGGCCAAATTTGGCCATATGACGACTTAAGCCCTTAAGAATGACATAAAACGCTCCATCATTGGGCACAAAACGTCATTTGGCACAAATGTGGGTTACGTAGATTTCACCCGACTAGACCCAACAACAACAAAACTCAACCCAACAAGATTGATCAATTTGAAGCACCAAATTTCAGGGAATCAAACATTAGGCAATTTAGGCAAGATATTCGAATTAAAATAGGCACATATGCACACAAGCACAAAAACAGTGATATCAGAGAGACCCATTACACATCACAAAGAAAAGAACAATTGCAAAAGAGATTCATCGCTAAATATAAGTTTGGAGTTCGAAAAACCAACCTTTAATGTCGAATATATCAGTTAAAAAGCTAGGCGGTAAAGATATATGACTCCAAACACAAGATTGATGACTAAAGAATGGTAATAATGCAAAAATATAGGAAAATAAAGTGCGGGTGTGATTTTAGAATGTTGAAAAGTGAGGGAATGTGAAAGAGTTCGAAAGTTTAAACCTTTGGCCTTTAAAAACTGTCCAGTTCTCTCCCATTCGGTGATATTAGTTTTGCCCGCCGACCCACTCGACGTACACTGAGTGAGCACCTACCTCGCCGAGTTTTACAGGACCTCCAGTTAATGTGGGGGTCCAAACAGTGGACAAAGTCCCGATCGCCGACCTCTTCGGTGACATGCCAATTTGCTCCTGAGCTCGCCGAGTTTTACAGACTCCAATTTCAAAATTGCTTGAGTCTAATGACGGTCCAAGTCGGGATGCCGACCTACTCGGTGAGTCACCGACCGAACATTTTACTCTCGAACCTGTATTTTTCAAACACATTTTACATTTCAACCAGCAAAATCAACACACGATTATTTCTAAAACAAAACGAAAGCAGTAAAACTTGGGATGCCTCCCAAGAAGCGCCTTAGTTAACGTCATGGCACGACATAATTCCCCACTTAGGTTTCATTCTTTGGGTTTTTTCATCTGATTTAGCATCGAGACCTTTTCTTTTATCTCTCTCAACACTCTGTCATGTTCTTCGACTTTGCGATGAACGAGTAAGAGTACCTCCTCTATCTGCCCACCCTCATGCTTTTTTGTCCTTCGACGCTTGTGAGGGGGGATGTACCTATCTTTTCTTTGGTACATTACTTCCAGCTCCATGAACTTTTTGGCCAAGAGATCCAGACGACCCAACAATGCGGTCAAGTCTTGGTCCTTTTTGTCTCCTTGCTGGTCTTAGCCACACAATCAAGGAGTTGGGCTATTGTTTCATAGGATTGTTGTATCAAACAACCCGAAGAGAGTTTATCAGCCACTCTTCTATTTTCAGGACCAAGACCTCTGTAGAAGCATTCCAAAAGTATCGCATCTGGAATTGCATGAGTTGGGCACTGCTGCAAAAGTTCCTTAAATCTTGGCCACAACTCATGAATAGTCTCACCCTCCAATTGCTTGAAGTTTAGGATGTTATCCCTACTAATCATCAATCTCAAAGGAGGGTGGTCCATTGGGTCACCGTTGCTACAAGATATTCTCAATTCCTCTACTCAACAAGCAACACACAAACCAAAACCAAAAGTAAGTAGATTCAACTATGACTAAAAAGAACAAAATTCAACTTAACCAAAGAATCTTAACCAACACCACTTCCCGACAGCGGCTCCATTTTGATTAACCTTTCAAGGACACTTCATCAAATTATAAGTGTCAACGATCGCTAGTCAGTATAATAACCCATAAATGAGTTGGGGTCGAATCCCAGAGGGAGTGGTACGTGTTTAAGATTCAATAGGAAAGTACAAATATGCTCAAATCAGTCATAGGAATAGATATTATTGAATAAAAACATAATTCAAATCAGGGGGTGACACGAATGTCAATTAACATGGGGTTTTGGTTTTAATTATCAATTACAGCAGCAGCAAATAATACGGAATAACAAATAATGAGACGGGTTCTTAGGATGTGATATGATTATAGGCTAATGTAGACAAATGGGTAATTGCAACTGTTAGAAAATAGCTGAATATTAGTGAATAGGCTAGACGTAGACTATAGAGGAGGTAAACTTTCTCTTGAATAATTTTCCCCGAGTCAAGTCAATTTCTCTCGAACATTGACAAGAATGTAAAATAAGAACAACCTATGCCTTAGTCCATTCTCACTCTCAAGCTGAATATGTGGAAAAGGGTTTAGGATTCACTCTCTCGATGGGATTGGGTTTAGGATTCACTTTCTCGAGCTGAACCCATGACAACCCAATACCCACAGACCATCAATCAATAATCTTGGTTTTAAAACCGCTCTCTCGATCAAGCTAACAACACGAAGGTAGAACTGCATTTGCAACTATAATTTTTAAGTTAACCCGCAATTAATGATTGAAATCACTTCTAAATAGCATTTAAACTAACAATTAGCACTACTCATAAGCTAAATCAGCCCATAATCACATAATCACACCCTAAGAATTTGGGGTTTTAGCTCGACATCGTAAAAAGATAAAAATTGTTACCAAATTGTGTTTCCATCAACTGGGTAAGATTAATTTCATCCTTACAATGGTCCAAATTGAAGAATCTCAAGACCCACTTCCAATTTCTCAAAAGTGAAAAACTTCAATTCTTCAAAGCTAAGGAAAATGTGTCTCTAAACTCAGAGTTCAAACTGAGAATTAATTAAAAAGCTTACAAAAATGTTTCAAGATACTAAACAAAATGTTCAAAGACGTATTTATAGTCGCCAAAAATATGCTGCGAAGGGCCATTCAGTGTAGTAAGTCGGGCTCGCCGATCAACTCGGCGATCCACCCTTTGGTCAATTCCATCGCCTTTATGCCTTGGACTTCAGCATCCTCCAGGTCTGTAACTTTATGCGATCTAACTCTGCATTGCGGAATCACTCGGCAATCCGCCGACTGCTCATTTCTCTCACCAACTTGATTTTCTCCTTCAGGGCTTGGCACACTGGAACTTTAGGCGATCAACTGGCCACTCGGTGACTCGCCAAATGGACTTGGCGATCACCAGGCTCTCTTTTCTTCTTTCTTTCAGCTCATTTCGTTCCATTTTGCAAATTAGTGTCCTTGCTTTGTTCCTCAATCCAAATACCTGGAAATCAAGGATTTTATATCAGTTATTGGCACAAATAAGCATTTGAGGACACTAAATCTATCCAAATATAGCCCTAAATGAGTCCAAATCTTAGACTCATCAATCACCCATGAAAGGGGTGATGAGATTTGGCAAGAAAGGCAAGCTAAGTCCATGATACATTGGTCCCTTTGAGGTTTTTGAGTGTGTAGGGCCAGTGGCGTATGGATTGGCTTTACCTCCTAATCTATCGGGAGTTCATCCTGGAGTTCATGTGTCCATGTTGAAGAGATATCTGGTGACGGGGATAATATTATTAAGTACGACTCAATTGTGTTAGACAAAAACCTTCAATATGAGGAGGAACCAATTTCAATCCTTGATCGTGGTGTGCGCAAGTTGAGGACCAAGGAGATTAAGTCTATGAAAGTTCAATAGAAGCATCGTCTAGTTTAGGAAGCTACTTGGGAAACCGAAAGGGACATGCGAGACAAGTATCCCCAATTGTTCGTCGATTCAGGTACTACTCCATTCCTTCTTTAGCCTATCTTTCCTAAGTTTTGTCACTCGGGGATGAATGATAGGTAAATTGCTATCTATTGTACGACATGTTCCTGCCGTTATAGAAAATCCAACGTGGAAAAATTTTGGGCCGAAAAATTTTTTCGTAGTAACTTGAGATTTCCCAACCTAGTCCAGATTTGGACAAAATCGGAGTCTGTGAGGTCTAGGGAAATCTAGTAGCAATTGGGTTATCTAATTATGAATTCGATCACATGAGTAGATAGCTAAGACGTTAAGGAACTCGTATGACTTTACGGAATTGAATTTGGGCGAGTAGAATTTCTGAAATTGATCTTAGCGTGAATAGGTAGTTTATGAGTGTTGTTGGTTGGAGGTGTGTTGTGGCATGGGGTTTTGGAATTTTTAGTTTTGCTCACTGTTTCCGTGCAAACCTCTGAGGTGGGATTTCTGTCGCCAGGTGCAGGGCCGCTATAGCGGGGTGGGTGCCGCCATGGCGGGGTAGACACGACTTAAAGTCAGAAATAAACCCCAAAAATGTTTTATTCTGCAATTTTTGAACTTGACAGCTAAGGAACGAACCCAGGGGGTTTTTTGATAGTTTTTCACCATTCTTGAGGCTAAAGGTAAGATTTTAACTCCCTGAATCCATTTTTCGATCCGTAGAACGTAATCTCATAGGTAATTATTGATGGGGAAGGGTTTCGATCTGGAAATTATGGTGAAGTAAGCCCTAATATGGGTATGGGGATCAGGGGTATGATCTAGGGTTGATAGAATTGTTAGTAATTCCGGTAATTAGTTATTGTTTATTGATTCCTGTGTTAAATTAATTTTTTGTAGACCAAGAACAAGCAGAACGAATCCGGAAGGGGAAGAATCAAGTTTCTTAGGGGATTCAAGCTTGTTTCGAGGTAGGTGATGGTTATGATTTCACGATTGTGTGATATATGTTTGTTCTTGCTTCATTATAATACGTGTATGTATGTGAATGTTTCACTATTGATCACACTACTTGTAAATGAGGATAGATAAATGATGAATGCCATGAATTATGACTTGATTATATGATTTTAGAATATACTTGTGATAGTGATTGTGGCTTATTGAATGGATTGGGTGTTACGTTCCGACACTCTAACTTGGATCGATTTCCACGTTTTGGCATAAACATGGGATTGGTTGCCATGTTTCGGCATAAATATTGGATCGGGTACCACATTCTGGTATGCTAACTGTTTGGGTTTGGGTTCTATGAGAGGACCAATGAGTTGACATAATTGTGTATCTTGAGAAATGTGAAATTGTACGTTGTTCATAAATGATGATGATATTGTACATGTTTGGTGTATGCATGTTATTTTTATGTTGTATTGGCCTATGTATGTTGCACTTAGTGGGATAGTCGCGTGATCCTACCAGTACACTATGGTTGTGTTTAGATACTACACTTGCTCTTTCTTTGTTGAGTACAGGGAATCTTCAGGCAACTATTAATAGACCTCGCTTAGAAGATCAGTGGTCGCTTCGAATTCAAGTATGAGTCAGTTCTTCCAGGCTGCCATGAGTTCTCTTTCTGTTTAGGTCCATATATTTAGACTTAGACTTTCTAGTTTGTTGTTAGTACATTAGTTGGGGTTGTAACCCTTCTTGTTTAGACTTATGGATCTTGTTAGAGTTTTGGTACATTAACCTTCAGATTCTAGGCGTTACTTCCGCATTGTTTCGTTAGACTTTTGGAGTTTATGGGAACTCTATTTCTTTTCCTTAGCAGTTAAACGTGCTTCTGTAACCTTAAATGCTTTAGTATTTGGATTAAGTTGGTTAGCTAATTAGTATGAATGGTTCTCCCACCGGAGATTTAGTATGGGTGTCAATCACGATGTTCTGGGTTGTGACAAAATTGCCTTTATAAAATTGTTAATTACTTCTTCGATTCTTCTTTATCGACTATCCTTTCGGTTTATTTTAAAAATTCATCAACAAGAATGGTGTGATCTCGCTCAATTAAAAAAAAATTACATTCAAAGTGGAATTTATTTTCCCTACTTTCATTAGGGAAGTCATTTTCCTCATTTTAATGAACTTATATTCTTAGAAAAATATTTTACCAACCAAGCATGAAAAATTGAAAAACATTTTTCCCGTATCGCACACACCTTTAGATATCCAACTTCTCCAATCACGTTGACCAAGCCAAAGCATTCTAAATATCATTGCTAACTCAAACTACCCACAAAAAAAGTTTAAAGAGTAAGTGGTCGTCGTCAATAATAAATACCCAACTAAGAGTCGGGTCGAATCTCACAGACAATGATATAGTGTAGGGAATTCTATCAAGAAATTTGGTATGTAAATCAATTCATTTGCAGCAGTAAAAACAATGGGTGGATGATTCCACCAAATTTATGAAAATAATTTTCGTATCAAGAATCACAATTAAACTAAGATTTCAGAAATTAAATTAAGTAACAAGTAATCTAGGAGTGAGGGGTTTGGAAATCGATGTCACATAGGGTAATGTCGTGACCCGAGTCTACACCCTAGTCTAGACAGGGTATCTAGGATCATGAATGATCTCGGGCACCTTGACTTAACATATCAAGCATATCATATAAACTATTGCGGAAACTAAAACATATGCTTAATAAAGAATTCAATAAACTCCAAGAGACTACATTACTAATGTCTGAATAAAGACTCTACTACTTTAGAATTAAAATAAAAGTTTGTCGGGACATGGCCCCCAGCTACCTCAAAACAAAGACAACATAAGGCAAAGAGTTGACAATCTAAACAACGGAGTCCCCAAATGAGGAGGTCTAACCAAAAGCTAATTGACATTTTAAACTCTCATCCTCTCGGTACTAAATAGTCCTCCCAAAATAACATATATTCGTATAATGCTAATAGGTATGAAAACCACGTATCATCTTGAATTATATATGAGGCTGCGCTTAAAAGTCATATCTTAAAGTAACATGTATTCAGGTTGTAATTCATATCATACTTGTTTTCATGCTTAAAATTCATAAGGGTTTGAATAACCATAAAAATCATGCTAAATCAGTACCATAAGGTTTCAAAATCAAAGTGAGCAATAAAAACAAGAGTTTATGAAGAAAGATCATAATTTCATAAAAAGCCTTAGCTTTACTTCTAACAATCTAATGAAATTCTTGAGAATCAAAAGACTTTAGGCATGAGAGCGAAGGAATACTCTCATTGAAGTCTCATATACCTTAACTTTGAAGTTTGAGGAAGAATCAGGATTGAAATCTCCAATTTTTTTGTAGGTCTTGTTTTTGAAGTGTTGGGAAGGAAAAAGAAGGAGAAAAATTTGTCGTAATTTATCAAATATGAGCGAATCAGAATTTTGGGAGAGCTTTTTGGATGTGAGTTGGGGTTTTGGGATGAGGAAAGGACGAAAATACCCCTTGTAGAATGTATAAAAAAGAAAACTAAAAGAATTTTTTAGAGCATGCGCGGCCACGCAGTTGAAGCCTTGACCATGTGGCACTTGTCACAAACCTAGCAGTAGCACTGCCTTTTTCGTGCGGTCACGTGGTAGATCTCACAGAATACGTAGTTCCCGGTAAAATGGACATAACTTGGATTAATGAACAGTCGAAGACGTTGGAAAGAAGGCTTCACAACTTTTCATTTTCTTGGTTAATGGCCACAAAAATCGTCATATACTAGAAGTCCTTTATAACCTTAGTTCACATCTAATATACTTCCCACACTTAAAAATTGATCTCAACACATATACATACAATTATAAATCATAGAGTTTGAGCCTATAAACATATCGAGGATGGTTCGAATTTTTACTTAGAACTTGTGGGGTGTTACAATATCCCCCCTTGTAATTATTCATCCTCGAATGAAGATCAAAACTAGAATAGAAATGGGGAGACAGTAAGTTAAGATTTCTTTTGGATATTTGAGCTATATAGAATAGTATAAACTATTTTTCCAACAATAGGGGTCTAGCAATCAGCAATAAAGAATTTAGAAGCACTATTTAAGAACGTAAAAACTAGCATAGGCCAGAACAACATAAACTAGGTGGTGGACTTAGCCTCTATTGGCCTCTGTAAGGATTCAAAAGATAACTCTTGTAACATTCAAGGGAAGGAATCGACGACATAATTTATGTGAGACACCCGACAAAGATTCATTAAGTATGAACAATATAGATTGAACATCGGACACACACCATCTGAAGTTACTTGACATGGACATGAGGTAAGAATAACTCTACTACGAGTTAAGCGACACGAATGTTGTTTAAGCTTATCAACACTTCACAACTACACTTATTCTCTTGAATAATATCATTCATCAGCTGCAACTAATAACCATCACAAGGATACATGTGTATACTTCTATTCAAGTTTGAGTCTAATCACATGCTATCACAATGTTCAAGCCTAATCTAAAATCACAAGGTGTTACACATAAGATGAACATACTAATCCTATATTTCTATGGGAAATTCCATCCTAAGAATACAACTTCTCTTTCCCACACTATCCAACTAACCTCAAGTTCAAATCATGAAGCTACTAGTGCATAATGTATTCTTCTATATGTCATCAACATAATATTCAAGCCTATCACTATGACCACTTCATGGACTTCAAGGTAACCAATCCATCTAAAGTGAAACTTCTACCGTCCTATAGCCTCTCGCTCATAGATGAGTCGCGACTCACACCGATGAACAAGACTCTACTAAACGTGGCATATGAGACTTTGAATCCTAAGGGACAATTTCCAAAACATTATGCCCTGCTACCAAGTTTGTAACGACCCGAGAGCACCCCCAAGTCGTAACATACGTACTCAACCTCTCGGAGGTCTAATACAGGCCTCTTAGAATTCATTAATCGCATTCGGTAATAAAAACCGTAAGGAATTTAAACACTTTTTAAAACAAATTCATAATACTCATAAAATCTTTCAAATGTAACGAAGTAGAATTTCTAAGTCTCATGTACCATCTTAGACACGAATAGAACATCTTAGGGATACGGCCCCTTTACAACAAAATATAAGTCTTATATAATGTCTAAGTGGAAATACTAGAAAGGTAAAACTATGTCCTCTGAATATATGAGGACATACCAAACTTCTTGAGAAATAGTCAATATCCCAAGCTTCCTCAAAAAATCTCTTCACTTTCCACCACCTACACTTGTAACAATAGAGAAATATGGAATTAGTACAATAAGTACTAAGTATGACGACCATGCAAGAAAACATGCACAACGGACATTTACAAGGAATGTATGCTTTTAAGACCTTTAACAAACCTTTACAACCACAAGCATAAACCCACATTTCAAGTCACCATTCACAAATAAGACCATATTCACATCATTTACAACTCAATACTTAAAAAAGATAGCAAAGTAAGTCCTTCATTACCATTTAAGCCTCTATCTCAAGTCACCCTAAGCCACACTTAAGTGAATAATGAAGTGACCGCCCATAAAACCTCTTCATATACACCTAAGTGTTCCTAAGAGTTACCATAGACAAGGGTTTTATCATTACATTATAACATACTGAGTCAACATTCTTTATAAAACCATTTAGGAGACACACAAGCATATAGGGGACAACCACATAATAGCCCTAAGGCTTAGGGAACTCACTTTAGTATCTTCTAAGCCTACTCGTGCCATGTGTAGATAGCATCTCATACTACTACCTACACGTTGTAGAACCTATCCAATATTAGAGTGCATATCCCATATGATGGAAATAGGCCTTAACCGACATAGACCGTTCTAGCAAGGTATGGAATCCGGAGTCTATCCTACTCCGTGGAGGTTGTTCTACTTGCCAAGGGTAGAACTAAAAGCAACCCATGTTGGCACATGGTTTAAGAGATGTCCAAGGATGTTCATTGTGCCTAATCTCATGCCCAACTAGGCCACCATCCTAACCACATCCACTCGGTGCTTAGCCTTGGTTTCCATAGAGTATTCAATCACATATGTACTAGAGAGGGTTCCTTTTCTAGTTCAACCGACTCATAGTACCTCTTCCCAAGAAAGGCCCCATTTCTTAGTCATAGCCAATCTAGGTTCATAAGGATAGTTCATTTGACTTTCTTAGATAAGGATTCTCATTCCGTTCCGGCTCCATCCATCTCTAAGCATTTCACTCAAGAAGGGAACATCACCCTAAGGCCCATCATTCAAGGTTATACATTTACTTAGGAAAGCTAGACTCATGAAAAGGCACTATGCTTAAGTCTTGCCAATTCAAGTCTTGGCCTAGAATTCCTCTTTTAGCATTTATAGGAAGAGCTCCATTACTAAGTCATAGCCCAACCAAACATTCATATACTCATATACATAATCAAGCTTTCATGACACAAGACAAGATACTCAAGTCTAGCATATGAGCTACAACATCATCTTATCTTCATCATAGTCCATCATCACCACATATCACCATTTCAAGAGAAACATGCTTTCACATTAGCATAACACCACATTATACAGTATCACATTAATACCATTAGAACATCTTCACATTATAGCTTCACACAAACTTTACATATAGCTTCATATAGGACTTTACATATAGCCTCATATGTGTATAATAATACAACAATGTAATAACACTCATATAATGTCCTTCGTGGCCTCAATTCACAACAATGCAATATTCCCACATTATACAACCACTTCACCAATGCCTTCATGGCTACAATTCACAATAATACAACACAAGAATAAGATATAACACTTCTGGATCCAACCTACCAACAACAATCAATTCAATAAAGAGAGTTCAAGCCTTCTTACCATAATCCAAAGCCATAGCCAAAATCACCAATACTTCACCCATAAGGCTTACCACCCATAATTCATCCATTATCAACAATTAATCATAAATAAACATTAAACAACACAAGAGATATCAATACCATTCACTTTACACATAATTCCATCAACTTTGAATTTATAGAAAAAGACGCACTTCATAGCAAATTTTAGGGTTTTGTAAAAGACAAGGGTTCATGGAGTATTTCATTCAAAAACCACAAACACATCAATTAATCCATACCCAAACGTTTCAAATCATTTTCATACAAGAACCCTTGATAGAATTCAAAAACAAGCTTTTAGTCACTTTTTGAAAACATTGGAAAATCCTTTGAAATTGACATAGGTAGAATAACTGTTTATAATAATTCCCCAAAGTACCCAAACTACCCTTCACTTAGTTGGACCTTTTTAAACAAGTCAAACTTGAGTTTTATTTTCGCAGATTTTGTCCGGAAACAAGTCCGTGACGCGGGGGTGTTCCCACAAGTTTCTAAAAATTAAATTTTGAGACAGTAGAGTCCGCGGTGTCTCCGCGACGCAGAGCCACTTTTTGGCCATTGGTGGAGCAGGTCCGCGACGCGGAGCCACTCCCTCCAAGAACAACTTCAAGTTGCCTTAGCAGCTTGCTTGGCCAAGGGTTGGGGTCCTCCTCGGGGACCATTAGGGTGGTCCCAGGGAGTCGTACCCAAACATTTTTACCCTAAAAACATTTATTAAGACACTAGGGTCACCTCCACTGATTTTAGACTCCAAACAACACATAAAAACATGAACAACATACTAGAACACACCAACACATAGTTTCCGAAGGTCTTGGTCGTCTCTTGACGTTTGACTTCCAAACTCTTTAAAACTGACTAAAAAGGCTATTCTTCATTATTTTAACAAGTTATTAATTCATAGGACCCATGTAAGGCTCTACTTTATCCTACTTCATTTTGAGGGGTGTTACAATCTAATAGTCTCTAGCTTTCCTAGAGTCTTTATAAACTGAAATTTTCAAGAATTACTACCAAGAGACACACCCATACTTTTCATCTAACTATTTCATACAATAGATCTTTGATCTCCCTCCACTTTTATAGCCTTAGATAAATAAACTTATCCTGATCTTCCCAATAAGATAAAAACTATCTTCTCATCCAAAATCATCGTTCAACTGTTATCAATACCACTATCGCAAAATAGGGAAGTTCACTAAAGGACTAAAGTATGAGGATCTAGAATAAGAGAGATAGTGATAAATCATAGCTTATACTTATCATGACTTTGACACTCATAAATGGGGATCTTGAAGAGATAGGGGAAATAGGCACAAGTATGTCATGTAGTTGAAGCATAAACAATACATAAAGAGGTATTCTAGGCATAAAACATGTTAAAACCATCTTCCATTACCATGGGTGAACATAAGTATGATTTAGAACAACAAAATAATAGGCACGAATATGTGCTAAAAACATACTTAACGTATTATGATTTCACTAGTCACCAAGAATGTATCATGAGTATGTAGGATTAAGTATATTAAGAAATCATGGGAGCATGTATAAAGAGTTGTATATCATATATATAGAAGTCATAGATTCATAGTGTAATGTGGGGGTCGTTGCTCTGAAGCTATTCCTTTCTATTATAGAATCTGAGCATAGGCAGAAATCTGTATGTGGTGCATGAGTATGGTCCATGGGCACGATGTTACGATGAAAGAGATGAGTGGCGTGTCATAATGGTTGAAGTCTGAAGAATACTCTAGAGTAGAAATGATTTGTTATCTCATCATAACTCCTTCTCAAATGCATCACAAACTGATTCATAAGACTTGATTTGGTACTTCTCCCTATCATCTCCCCCTTAGATCAAGACCGACATTCTAAGTCTTTGGGCCTATTCATATCTTCTAAACTCAACAATAATATACACATGGGTGCTTGCGCTTAAATTATCGAGATAATCTATATTTAGAGGATACTAGCTTCATTATAGGATATTCCTTACAAAGATACCACTCTTAACTTCTTCTAGCTTCTACACTCATCATCATATAACTTAAACTCTTACCAGCAAACATAACCAATTTTCTTAGAACCTCATATTCTAATATTTCTTGTTATTCTACTAACATACCTCCTCTAAGTTCATATTTCTCTTAATAAATAGAGAATAAAGCTTAACTAAGAACGCAACACCATCTATCTCTAAAAAAAGATTATTCAGCTCTTAATAACACCACATAAGACATATTATACTTAGCCTCATCCATACCTAGATACTCCAACATACTAACCAAGAATACACAACACTTTAATAACCTTAGAATATCATGTAACCACATATTACCTTGGGTTCACTTTTATCTTCCTAATGCTTAAGGATCTCTTATATCTAATGACTTAGTCACCATTCATCTTATAACCTACAAATCACATCTATATAATACTTGAATCATTACTCTTATAGAAAATTCATAAACTTAAATTTTTACATATGGTACTTTAAGCATACTAAATCAATTTTATAAAACTAGCATCACTAATCCCTAAACTATTATTTATTTCCACTGTGGATGATCATTCACATTTCAAACTTAGTGTCTAACAATACAACTTCGCCTACTATCCTGGCTTAGCTGCTAATAGATAAATAACAAATTGAGAAACAGTACTAGTCCACCAAAATTTCTTACGGATAGTAGTCGATCTTAATCTTAAAGCCTATCTTATTTAAATACATTTAACATATTCTTCTTTCACACATCACCACTACTTATGCATACAAATGTCTAAATTATATTTATAGCTCTATAAGCATCAAGTGGTTCTTTTTCAAAATCACAAAGTAAAGCCTAGATCTATCAATCTTTACCTAGGATATACTTTCATTAAAGACTTGAATCATAAACTCCTTTCCTAGTTCAATCATAATCTTAGTCACATTAACCAATGACTTCTTATCTACCGTCTACCGTAAGACCTACATTAACTTATTATCCCTTAATTATACTAAAAGACATATCACCTCAATTCTAACTTAATGGACAAATAACTTCTATACATAAATATATATACTACACATTGTTAACTCATTATTCCCACCATATTGGATACTGCACTTCTATATTCCCACATCACATTTTGGTTCATTACACTAATAAATCACACCCAAATCGCACTATCTTATAGTGACAATACCACCTAAGACTCTAAACACATACTTTCTCTTTTCATGAATGTTTTGTGTAACAAAGAGTTATAGAAGGTTCTAGATGCATATCATATTTTGGCTCAACAACACAATTCACATAAATAAAAACATAATATTTTGATTGATGGGCTAAAACATACTACTGGGCTCATCTCAATACCTTTATTCGGTCTTTGAAATACGTATAGTTTTATTTGATAACACCTTACCGGTAAGAATCAACATTTACTACTGCTATCACCTCGAATATGAGAAGTAGTTAGAGAAATTGGAGCAACACAAGAATCTGCATATGTTTCTTAGGGATAGCTCTGTTGCACGATCTAGAGAATAAATGAGAGAAATATTTCCTAAACATCATGTAGCCTCCCCCTTATAAGTGCTTTCACACCCATAAATAGGACTCTACTAGATACGGCTTTTTAGATATCCTAGGACAATTGAAACTAGTGCTCTGATACCAAGTTTGTCAAGATCCGAGTCTACACCATAGTTGAGACACGGTACCTAGGACCATGAATGATGTCGGGCTAACCCTTCACTTAAAATATCAGGCATATCATACAAACTATTGCGAAAACTGAAACATATGATTAATAAAGAATTCAATAAATTCCATGAGACTACATTACTAATGTCTGAATAAAGACTCTATTACTTTAGAATGAAAATATAAGTCTGTCGGACATGGCCCTCAGCTACCTCAAACAAAGACAACATAAGGAAAAGAGTTGACAGTCTAAAATAACAGATTCCCCAAATGAGAAGGGCTCACCAAAAGATAATTGGGAGTGTTGCAACCTCACTAGCAACGAATCTGAGTGTGAGTACCGAAATCTACATCATTGAAAGATGCAACGTAGCGAAATGTATGCATCGGTTGGTGAAATGTACTTAGTAAGTAAGGGAGGACACTAGCATAATCATTTAAAGAATCATGAATAAGACGGTAAAATAAAATTTCGAAGATCATATGTATAGTAAAAGTGTTGAAGAGAAAACAGTTGTAGTCCATAATAAAATATTATAAAAATCACTTTTCAAAAGTACTAATACATATAGTTATTTCTTTTTCAGTAGTCTTGCATAATCATATACATAACATAGCATACTTAAAATAAACCATATAAACCTAAAAACATATCATAAAATTTGCATAATTTAAGAGTTTCTCATAACCGTCATACACTATGTAAGCTCATGATGTCCAACAGCTAACCCAGTTGGGAGGGTTACCCTATACCTTTCCAGAGTATAAGACCATATCATATCTATGTGGATCCACTAATATGAGCCTCTCGGGGTCAAAAGGTCAACTGACAAAGTGGTGAAACATAATCCTACGTTGGCGCATAGTTATGGGACTTGAGTTTTCTAAACTCGCAGCCTCTCGATACTAAATAGTCCTCCCAAAATAACATATATTCATATAATGCTCATAGGTATGAAAACCACGTATCATGTTGAATCATATATTAGTCTAAGCTCAAAAGTCATATCTTAAAATAACATGTATTTAGGTTGTAATTCATATCATGCTTGTTTTCATGCTTAAAATTCATAAGGGTTTGAATGACCATAAAATCATGCTAAATCGGTATCATAAGGTTTCAAAATTAAAGTGAAACAATAAAAACCAGAGTTTATGAAGAAAGAACATAATATCATAAAAAGCCTAGCTTTGCTTCTAACAATCTTATGAAATTCTTGAGAATAAAAATACTTTAGGCATGAGAGTGAAGGAATACTCTCATCAAAGTCTTACATACCTTAACTTTGAAGTTTGATGAAGAATTTGGATTGAAATCTTTAAAATTCTTGTAGATCTTGTTCTTTTAAGCATTGGGAAGGGAAAAAAAGGAGAAAAATTATTGTAACTTATCAAATTTGAAAGAATAAGGTTTTTAGGAGAGGTTATTGGATGTGGATTGGGTTTTTGGTGTGAGGAAAGGACGAAAACACTCCTCATAGAATGTGAAAAGAAGAGAAAACTAAAAGAATATTTGGGAGCGTGTGTGGCTGCGCAGTTGAAGCCTTGACTGGCGGCACTTCACGCACTCCTAGCAATGGCAGTGCCTTTTCAGCGCGATCGCAGAATATGTAAGCTTAGTAAAATGGGCATAACTTCTAGCATATAACTTAGATTAATGAATGGTCGAAGACGTTGGAAAGAAGGTTTCACGACCTTTCATTTTCTTAGTATTAGGCCACAAAACTCTTCGTATACTAGAAGTCCATTTATAACCTTAGTTCACATCTAATATAATTCCCACACTTAAGTATTGATCTCAACGCATATACATACAATTATAAATCATCGAGTTTAAGCCTATACGCATATGGAGGATGGTTCGAATCTTTACTTAAAATTTGTGGGGGCATTACAGGTAATTGTGTTGCTCAATAGTGCTAAACATTCATGGATAGGCTGAGTCATCTTCAATGACACTAATTTTCTTTTGATCTCATAGCATCAGTTCATAGAATCTCTTTTCGCTCTCATCTATTTGCAAAACTAAACAACCCACTACCTTACACTATTCTCTCTTTCAAGTAGAATTAGGGCAAATATATCTGACCCATTATCTCTTTTTCAAGCGAACTACAAACATCAAACCTAAATTGCAAGTATCAAACTAATTACTCACTCTAATCAATCTCTTTCGAGCATCAATCGGAGATCAGAAGTAGGATTAAGTTTGCAACCTTAAACTATAAATTAACCCACATGTTAATTAGCCTAAATCCATGAATCAACAACAACAAAAACAGAGCATAACACAATATTCACTACATTAAATCAACATTCAGCCCCATAAATGCACCACTAGACTTTGGGGTTTAGCCACCTATCACAAAGCATAAAGAAATTATACTTATCATGAAGGCAGTCATGGATGATATGAAATTAAGCAATTATATGCAACGCCCACTTTGATTTCAACTTCAAATTGTCAATTTCAAGAGCAAAGTTGAAAAAACCTCAAAACTAAAAATGTTATTCATAAGGTAAAATATTTCTCACACTAAAACTCTAGAGAAAAAGTGTTAGACTAGTCTCTAGAAAAGATTCAAGATTCTACTTTCTCTCTCCTTTGGGCTATTTATAGTTTCCCAAAATTGGGCCCAAAATTCATTGGGCGACCATTTCAGCGACGTTAGTCGGGCTCACCAAGCTAATTCGGCGGATCGTCGCTTGCTTCTTAGCTCACCTTTCTCTTGTTTTAGGCTTCATGTGTTTGAATCTTAGTCGACGAGCTCGTTTGAGTCTGTCTTTCATATTCGGCTAATCGCCGAGTACCACATTTGTTCACCCTTTAAGCCTTCACTTTTCCTCCAAGTCTTGTCACCTTCGGCAATGGTCAGCATGTTCACCCTTTGAGTTCGGCGAGTCACCTTTCCTCTTTAAGTTCGCCGACCTACCTCAATTAATTCAAGTGTTGAGCACTGTCACATTGGGCGATCCACTCTTCTTGTTAGGCGATCCACCCTTCTTGTTAGGCGATCAACAATATGGAGTTTACACTTCTTTCCCTGTTTTTGGTCTTTCTTTCAAACATTCATCATTGTCTTGTCCTTTAGCCTTCATAGCTGCAATTTGCAAATCAATATATCATTATAATAAGACATAATTAGGCATTGAGGACACTAATTGTTGAACTAAATAAGCCTCAAATGAGTATAAATCTACCACTCATCAGTCATCTCCTAAACAACAATTGATCAATTGGGAAAATGTCACATTTCACATATGCAATACACAACTATATATAGTTATGGCCTATAGTGGCGGAGCCAAAATTTTCATTATAATAATTCAAAAACTTAAAAAAAACCTTACTCATAAATATACAATGCAACTTTCTATCCTTACACGCTCCTAGTTGCTTACCAACCCTCAATTTGCAATAAAAACATGTCACCAGTGAACTAATTACGCTCCATCAAGTATCTTTCCCTATTACCAGAATGTCATGTGGGATCAAAGACCTATGCCCAGTACAAAAGTTTGTCAAGGTGAATCTTTACTAGAAAATGTTATACCTTTTCAACGGTTCATAAGTTTGGTTTGAAGATCTCCTCTAGAGACAAATAAACAATTACGTGATTGATTGGGATCACAAGGGTCTAAACGCTTTCTTACCAAGAAACTGTTCTCACAATTCGAATCTATGATCTTGACTAAACCTTGAAAATCGTAGTATCACATTTAACTGATTTGAAATTATAACCAAGTATCGCCCATTGATTCTATACCCGACTCATAAGTAGAAAGTTTCTCCAGCCTTCCCCTCCATTCAACCAATAGCACCATTTCATCCTTTAGAACACAAACGTCATGAGATAATATTTTATCAACTCTAGGAAATATGTACACAAGATACATAATTTGACGAAGAGACAATGAATTCGATCCATCTACCCCTGCGAGTGTGTTTGTGTGTGATTGTTCACAGCACAAAAGCCTCAGTCAAGAACAGAGGGTGGAAAAAAAAATGGATTTCAGTGCAAGAGGAAAGGTTAATGGTCACAATCACATATTTAGACTAATAAATAAGTAAATCTTTGGAAAGTTTATTCAAAACAAATATGAAGCATGAGAAAATCTCTTAACAGCATCCAGCAGAATTATTCACTCAAAAAACGGTGCTAACAGTACTGGTCAGTAAATACAATCCATGTATAACTCAAGAAAGCTAAACGCAAGATCCAATTTTGGTCCAGCAGCTACAAGTTGGCTTGGAAATTAAGACATAATTTCTCAACCAATAAGTAACTTGTTCTCTTCCAAGAAACTGTAGGTAGGCACCTCCAGATTATACGGTGCGGGTCCTTTGCGAATCCTACCAGAGATGTCGTAATGGGAGCCATGGCATGGGCAAAACCAACCACCAAAATCACCAGCATTTGGTAAAGGAATGCACCCTAAATGAGTACATACCCCAACAACCACAAGCCATTCTGGATTTTTAACCCTCTCAGCATCTTGTTGCGGGTCACGAAGGGTGCCGAGATCAACACTGTTTGCTAATTTGATGTCATCGTCAGTTCGGCGTCTGATGAAAACAGGCTTTCCACGCCACTTGACAGTAACTGTTGACCCTGGTTCAATGCTGGAAAGATCCACCTCAAGAGAAGCAAGTGCAAGGACATCTTTACTAGCAGACATGCTCAGAACAAACTTGAGAATCAGGAGGCGAAGCAATGAGGCATAGACGAACCTGCCTCCTGTCAAGACAAAGTAAGCAAAAGCACGTTTGCTAGGATCACCAGGTGGATAACGCTCATGGTTGGAGTCATCATATACAATTTTTGAACTGGGATTCTTAATAGCAGCCACTGTGGCTGGAAGATCTGAGACTAAACCCAACTGATGTGCGGGAGAAACCGAATTAGATGAGAAACCTGAAACATTTGAAAATTGTTGGAAGTTTGCTAACAAATATCAGAAGAGCTTTATTTTGTATTAACTATTCAAAGTGTTGCAACCACAATTCCAAAACATTATTATTAATATATATCTGAATAAAACAAAGAAAGCAACATCATAACAGCTCTCATGTTCCATTGTTTGGATCAGGAAACAGCTCAGTCTTGATTTGACTTTGATTTAATTCTTTGGTGAACAGTGTGTTAACTTGTATTAGAGGAAGTGGTTTTTGTTCAGTCCTAACTCCTACGTAAATTATTTTTCCGTCTTTTCAGATATTGTGAGCTCCCTCACTTAAGCCTAGCCTTTTATCATGATTCTTTTTTGGTTAGCTCCCACACTATGCTGCCCTGTAATGAAGCTAGCAGATCTACTTCTGTCTTCTGTAACCTATGCATCTTTTAAATGCATCTCCTTGTGAATGCAAATGCATAAAAACTCAAGATCTACAATCCCCATCTTCAATAAATCATTGCCAAATAAATACTTAACCAAAACAAAAAAATTACTTTTAACCCAAAAAAGCTAATGACCACAAACAACATCACAACAGCTTTTCGATTCTAAATTCCCTCTACATTAGTAATCGATATCAAACATCTTTGGGAGTGAACATGCATTAAAACTTAGATCTACATTTTCAGTCTCCAATAATTCCAAAATACATAACCCAAACAAACAAAAGAAAAGGACAAGAAAACTAATAATCATAACATCACCAACAGCTTTCAGTCCCAACTCCCTCTACGTAAGTCATCAATATCAAACATCCTAAGGAGCACAAATGCATTGAAACTTAGATCTACAATTCCCATCTCAGATCATTCCATACCAAATGAATGTGCAACCCAAAAAGAAGGAACTTCTAACAACAACAAAAGAACTAATAATCACAACAGTTTTTTAAATTGCAGTCCTCTCTACTTTAGTTCTCGTTTTCAAACATCCTTAGGAGCGGAAATGCATTGAAACTTAGATCTACAATTCCCATCTCAGATCATTCCTTACCAAATAAACACAATAACCAAAAAATCCAAACTTTTAACAACTAAGAAACTGATCATCATAATATCACAACAGCTTTACAATTCCCAATCCCATCTAACTTAAGTTTGATATCTAAACACCCTTAGGAGCGCAATGCATTGAAACTTAGATCTACAATTCCCATCCCCGATATTTCTGTACAAAATAAGCACATAACCAAAAAAAATCAAACTTAAAACAACTTAATAATCACAACATCATAACAGTTTTTTGATTCCCAATCCCATCCAACTTAAGTTCTCGATATCAAAGCAATCCTTAGGAACGCAAATGCATTGAAACTCAGATCTACAATTCCCATCTCTGATATTTCTCTGTAACAAATAAGCACATAACCACAAAAAATCAAACTTTAAACAACAAAACAACCTAATAATCACAACATAACAAGAGTTGTTAGATACACCAATCCCATCTAACTTAAGTTCTCGGTATCAAAACAATCCTTAGGAGCGCAAATGCATTGAAACTTAGATCTACAATTACCATCTACGATAATTAAGTACAAAATATTCACAGAAGCCAAAAAAACAAACTTTAAATAACTAAACAACCTAATAATCACAACATCACAACAGCTTTTTGATTCCCAATCCCATCTAGCTTAAATTCTCGATATCGAAACAATCCTTAGGAGCACACATGCATTGAAACTTCGACCTACAATTACCATCTCCAATAATTCAGTATCAAATAAATACATTACCAAAAAGAAAACTAAAGGCAACCTAATGATCACAACATCAAAACAGCTTTTTAATTCACAATACCGTCTAACTTAAGTTCTCAATATTAAACATCCTTAGAGCGCAAAACGCACTGGAACTTAGATCTACCATTCCCATCTCCTATGATTCATTACCAAATGAACACATAACCAAAAAAAAAACCAAACTTTTAACAACAAAACAACCTTATAATCACGACACCACAACAGCTTTTCGATTCCCAATCACATCTAACTCAACTTCTCGATAATAAACATTCTTAGAAGTGCAAAACGAATTGAAAAATAGATCTACAACTCCCATCTCCTACCAAATAAATATACAAACCAAAAATAAAACGAACTTCAACCAAAAAAATAAATAACAAAACCTAACGACCACAACATCACAACAGCCTTTCGATTCTCAATCCTGTCTAACTCAACATCTCTATATTAAGCATCCTAAGGAGCGCAGACGCATAGAAACTTAGATCTACAATTCCTATCTCCTGCCAAATAAACACAGAAACCCAAAAAAAAGACCTAACTTTAACCAAAAAATAAATCAAAAAAGCTAACAATGACAACATCAAATAACATGAAAGCTGAGGATCAAATTAAATGTTAATTAAGGAATGAAATAAGGGAGCTGACCTCTGATTTGATCGAGAAACGAAGAGGTGAGTGACGGAGAAGGAGATCTGGCCGGAGACGAATCATCGGTAACGGTGAAAGAACTTCTTGTAAAGAAGCTAGATGAAGATCTAGCGGCTGAAGAAGAAAGCCTTCTACCTGCTACTCGAAGCATCTTCTCGTTTTAGGGTTTTTTTTTCTTTTCTCTCTTCTCGATGATGGAGGAAAATGAATGGAACGCAGAGAGGAATAGGACTTTCTAATTTTCCTTTTTATCTGTTATTTTATTTTATTTTTCGAGAAAAAAAAAAAAAATAGACCAAGTTAGAGGTGTTTGTGGCTCACTTTGATTTTAAATAAATATATTTGTTTATGAAAAAAAATTGGCAGTTAGTCATCTTATAATTTAAATTGAATTAGTCATATTTCCTTGTATCTAGATCCATTTATCACTACTTTGTAAATTATAAAAATTAACCTAGTACCGGGAGGTGATAGGTATTCTGTAGATTTAGTCGAGCCATGTGAAATTTGATGATTCATATATATATGAAGATGCAGGGGCGAAGCCAGCCTTCTGTAAGGGGGTTTCATCTGAACCCCTTCGGTAGAAATTTTTACTATTTATACATGGTTAAAATTATTTATATATGTATATAATAGATGTCGAACCCCTTTCGATTAGTTCGTGTGTTTAGTTCTTCAGATATTGAATCCCCTTATTAAAAATTCTAACTTCGCCACGGTAAAGATGAGATGTGCAGAAATTCTAGTCGAGAGGTTGATCGTTGTGGGCTTGAAGAGGATAGAGGCGGGTCTAAGAAGTATTGGGGTGAGGTGGTTAGGCAAGGATATGGCATAACTTCAGCTCACTAAAAACTCGTCACTTGATAGGAGGGGTAAAAACACTAATCTGATGTACATTTTATACATGATACACTAATCTGATGTACATTTTATACATGATACACTAATCTGATGTACATTTTATACATGATACACTAATCTGATGTACATTTTATACATGATACACTAATCTGATGTACATTTTATACATGATACACTAATCTGATGTACATTTTATACATGATACACTAATCTGATGTACATTTTATACATGATACACTAATCTGATGTACATTTTATACATGATACACTAATCTGATGTACATTTTATACATGATACACTAATCTGATGTACATTTTATACATGATACACTAATCTGATGTACATTTTATACATGATACACTAATCTGATGTACATTTTATACATGATACACTAATCTGATGTACATTTTATACATGATACACTAATCTGATGTACATTTTATACATGATACACTAATCTGATGTACATTTTATACATGATACACTAATCTGATGTACATTTTATACATGATACACTAATCTGATGTACATTTTATACATGATACACTAATCTGATGTGCGAAAATGAGGGATTTTGGAGATTTGTAAAACTTATAGGGGATAATGGTAATAAATAAACTAAAAAGTGAGATTTCTGTAATTTTTTCAAAAATGAATAGACTTTGGCCTTCTCAAAATACTAGTATCTTTTTTCTTATCTATCTTTAGATTTTATTACTACCGGTTATTATGTAGCCTATTTATCTTATTTTCTGGCTATTGTTTCTGCTTGTCACCACTAGCTCATGTTATCTTGCTAAAGTTATTATTTGTTACTACTACCTCACCATTTTTCATCATTATATTGAAAACAACATTTTTCATCTTCTCGAGATAAAAATAAAATTTGCATACATTTTACTTTTCTTATACCTTCTATGAGATTATACTAAATTTATCATTGTTATAAGTTGTTGGAAGAGTTAAGTGCACAAATAAAGAATAGCATGTACACAAATTTGGTAGACCTTACCCCTACCATTTGTAAGGTAGAGAAGCTATTTCTGATAAACAAATTATAGTCAAAATTTAAGCGGCTACTTCACTTTTGCAACTTTTTAGTGATTCTTGCATATTCTATAAAAATAGGGTGCTCTTACCCTTATGAAAAACACACATGGAAGTGAATAAAATACATGTGTAGTCTTGTAAATTATTTCATAGTACATTGAGTATTATAGGTAATAGAAGTAAGTAAAATTACGGGCTTCAAATTTAAAAAAGTCAAAATGGCCTAGGGTTAAATAGGTCTACGAAAATTCCTGAAGTCAGGACAAGGGATAAGAGTTTCTGAAAGTGATAAAAATGGTATAAATGCTATCATCATTTGATGATTCACTCCTCTGCAGTCTCTGAAGAATGTAGAGGATACATCTTCAAAACATCTGCCCAAGAGCTCAATCCATCAGTCACTTCCCTCACAACTGACGCTACCTTCTCCACATCTACCCGGACCTGATCTTTGCTATCCCTCTCTCGTACCGTCACTGATGACGTTGAATCAACAGTGATGGCAAAGGGAACACCAAGTTCATCTGTTCTTGCATATCTTTTCCCTATGGAAGTACCTGTAATGTAAGTGACAACAATTAGTATGGATAAAAATGCCACAACAGAATAAAAACACTTCATTTCAGAGGACGGGGTTAGGCGCAGCCCTAGGGCTACGATCAGTCGAACTACCATTGGACCTTTTCATACTGTAAATGCCACCCACTGTCAATTTCAAATGAAACAAGGAGCATCTAACTAATCAGTATAACGATATAGCACCAGATCAGAGCAGATAATGCTTATATGCTTCCACTCATAATGAGAAATGTCTTTATTTTGTCACCTCTATACGGATAGGACACTAGTCACAATAACAGCAGCATAGTAAATTGAACATATGTCTAGAAAACATAAGAGAAAGCAAAATGTTCCAGCAGAAAGAAGTAAGAACTACACCAGTGTGTATACATAGAAACAAATGATGCACAAAACAATCTGGACAAGCTACCAAGAATGATCCAATTATCTAGTCAATAAAGGTGGGGGGGGATTAAGGTATGGTACCAGACTAAACTAAAGAGTTTGACAACCGAGTATGTACTCAATGCAAGTAGCGTTCATATTTTAGGTATTCTGACAGTATCCATGTCTCTTATACGGGTAAGGAACAAGTACGTCAGGGCACAATGAAGGGCAGAGTATCATAGCACAGAGGGACTGAAACTAACAATGGTCTCGCTCCTCTTCTCAAGAATCCATTTTCTCATCACAGAAAGGAATCAGTTTAAATACTCTCAGTAGCACACACCTGTTATATCAATCTTATGTGAGATTCCAGCAGCAGTCAAAGACTTTGAGATTAACTTGGCTACTTCTTCATATTTTTTATTCTGAACCAGTGGAAAAACAGTGCATTTGATGGGAGCCACAAGGGGTGGGAAGCTGAAGACATTTAGCTGCTCATCCCCAGCTTTACTTGGCCTTGTGTAGAATGAATGCTCATAAAGACAATATATTATCCGCCCGATTCCAAACGAGGGCTCAATCACAGAAGGTGTAAACACTCTCTGGTGCTCTTTCTTTATTTCCTTGGAAATAGAGACCATGTTTTTCTTAATGGTGACATTCTTCCCGATGGTACATACATGAAACTCCACCTCCCCCTTGGATTCCAGATCAGCCTTCATCTCCATAGCCACCTTTTCTTCCATTGCCTGGTGTAAACAAAGGCAAGCAAAACAACTTAGCATTACTTTCTTTCCAAATATAGCTCTTCAAATACTTAAGGAAAAAAGATCGATAGTCTGTCTTTTATTAGCAGCCTGAAAATTGAGCCAAAATTACCTTAAAATACAACATCATGAGTTGAGCTGAAATGGAGTCGGTGAGAATTCATAGAGCTGACCGACTGACCCCAACTCGCTTGGAACTAAGGCATAATTGTTGTGGAGTCTTTTATTTCTTATTTACTGTCTTTTTCTAGCTCATAAAACTTATTGCAAGTATTCTTAATGAAACAGAGTAAGCATTCAAGAAAATTTATTCAAGAATGGACAATAAGTTGATACTCTAGTTTAGTTAGAGATTGAGGACTTCTCAAGGTTGAATTTGGGTTGACAACTGTACAGTGTACACTACCATTATAATGCCCTTGTTATAATTTTATCTAAATCCAAAACATAGCAGTGTCTTGTCAAATCAGCTGTCATTCTTCAACCATCCATAAGCCTAAAATGCAAAATTTTAAAAGCAAACTAGCCTCAGCAGCTAGATAGTACCACAATAACAGACAGTTCGTCTGGAGGCTATTTTTTTTTACCCCAATTGCTGATTAAGAGGGGTTCTTGGGTCAAGGATTCACAAGCAATTTTGGCTCTTAAGCTTGCAGTGAAATCATTCATCAAAATTCGAAGAACCTTTTCCTTTTCTATGGATATATGTGTTAGTAGCTAAAACGGCCAGGTTGATTGAGAAGCCAACTGGTAATCTTGCTTGCAATACTTCCTATAAAAGAAGACATCAAGACAAAGCCTTTGGAACTCTTCCTTCTTTTCCCCAAACACTCATCAAAAGGATCATCAGGGTAAAAGATTGAACAGAAATCAATTGAATGTTGAATTTCCAATTAAAAACACTATAATTAGGAGACTAGCAGAAAGTATAAAAAGAATACACCGCTGCAATCAGCATCGTTTGCCAGTTTCATTTCAACAAAGCAATGCAATCATGAAATGCTTCAATGAGGTAAACGTGGCAGATGTTTGAATTCAATTAAAAATAGTTTGAGGGAATGAATGCGCACCTCCAAGGCTTCAGTCACCATTTTTTGGTTCCCCTTGAACGCAAGTCCAAGCTCCTTCTTGATTGATGTTATGACCAGTTTCTGATGTTACACAAACAATTATAATCAGATGGTCACCAAAATGAACACCTAGGGGTCGTTTGGTAGAGTGTATTAGCAAAAATAATGCATGCATTAATTATATGTATTAGTAATCCCTTGTTTGGTGCATTTTTTCATGGTATGTATAACTAATGCTTGCATTAGTTATACACTCTATTGTGTATTGAGGAGTAATACCTAGAAATCCATGGTATTAGTAATGCAAATGATTTAATGCATGCATTAATATGGTTAAAGACTCAATTACCCCTCAAAAGTACTTTTACATCTTTTCCACCATAATTGTGAAGGACACTTTTGTAAATAAATATTTTTATACAATGCATAAGAAATAATCTATGCATAACTAATACATGCATTACTAATACACTCTATTGGGTATTATTTTTGTACACTCTACCAAACAACCCCCTATTGTATTCATGAAAGAAAATTAGCTCAAATAAACAGCTACCTCTACTTCTCTTGGTTCTGAGAATTTCTCTTGAGCCACAAGAGCAACAGAACTTTTTTCCTGTCACCCAAAAATGATCAACATGTTATCAGCACATGCAAGATAATATCCAGATCACCAAGGAGAAAAATACTTTAAGAAGTTAAAATATATGCTGACATTCAGAATTCATTTTGATGAGTGACATTGTAATGGATTTCTGAAAAGGTTCAAGTCATAAATGTCATCACTAATGCTTTTTATTCAAAATGGATAATACATATGGTATACATCAGTTTTGTCAGTAAAGAGTGATGCAAATTTGAAGACACATTAAGGGTGTGTTTGGTAGGAAGCCCATTAAGGGTGTGTTTGGTAGGAAGCCAATTTTCTCATGTTTGGTTGGGTTAAATGTTTTGGAAAATGTTTTCCAAATTAACTCATTTTCCTCAAATTCAAGGAAAATGACTTCCCCTCAAAAAGTAAGAAAAACATTTTCCAAAACTTTCCTCCAACTTCAAATTACAAATTTTTTGTTGAACAAATCAAATTTTTTGTTGAAAAAATAAATTTAAAGCTTATTTTAAAAAAATATTTTTCAACTTCAATTCTTTTATCCCACCCTCACCCGACCCACCCCCTCCCTCCAGCCCCCT
>NW_006238971.1:2245998-2257106 GCF_000226075.1 Solanum tuberosum | reverse complement strand
CACACCCACAAAAAAATTTAAGTTTGTTTTTAAAAAATATTTTCAATTTCAAAAATTATTTTCTACTCTAATAAAAATAAAATATATTTCTCACATTTTTCATTCATAAATCAAACACAAAATCTTTTCCGGAAAATATTTTCTACTCACCAATCAAACATGAGAAAATAAGTCAAAAATCTACTTGTTTTCCAGGAAAACATTTTCCATGGAAAACATTTTCCTTCATACCAAACACACCCTAAGGAATGAAAAAGTTGGTAGAGTAGATATACAAAGATGAAAATGAATAAAATACAGAGAGCTGAGAATCTGCAGAAAAAATGGGTTAGAAGGACTCTAAACTGCACAAGTTATTCAAACCCATCTACACCACCCCATCAATGACAAGAACTGATTTTCAGTCAAGTTTTCAAGGCACCTGTTGGATTCAAAAATGACCACTTGAGACAATGCAAAAGCATTACCAATAGTTCCTTGCTCGCACATCCTCATCCCAAAGCTGGATAATGTCATTAGACGTTCATCATGTTAAGTTTAAGAAGCACAAAGCGCTGCTTATTTCCCTTAAGATGAGTTCTGCCAAGTAAACTCTTTACAAAAGGACCTAGGGTGATTTAATTTGAGGCACCTTATTTAGAATCTTGGAAAATATTCTCCAAGAACATTATTTTAGAAGTTTTTTTAAAGCCCTTGCAAAATGCTAATATTGAAACTCAGACATGGTTTGAGGGTGTTTCCCAAACAAAAGTTCTTCGATTCACAAAACATTCACAGGTCACAACCACAACTATCCAAAAATAATTCAAAATAAGATAAAGCACGGGTTAAACTTTTACCGAATGGGCACGTAAATCATATGCAGATCTATCAGCAATACCAACACATTCAATCCAACCGTAAGAACTCTCAATTTCGGCATCCCAACAATCTGCAGCATAGTGAGCCATCTCATTTGCAAGATGCTGACGGAAACGCAGACGGTCTTTGTCAATTCCAAGTCGTGTTAGGAAAAGATAGACTCTCCCGATAAAGTATCCAAGTGTTTCATTATTGACAATTCCCTGCCCAAAATGGATTCAGATAGTGATGTTATGGCTTGCATATACAAGGGCAAGAAAGAGGAAAGAGTGTGAAGACACAAAGGAAACTCACTAGAGAAACAGCTTCACCAAGCTGTAGTTTCTTTGCACACTGTCCAGACACTTGGTCATCTCTAGGAAACATTAGAAACTCCAATTTTGCAACATCTGAAAATTTTGGATGAGATTTGTCCTGGGGATCAACAAAATGTTCGATTTCTGCCAGAGTGAACTCACGGACTCTAAGAAGACCTTGTCGGGGAGATATCTGTACAGTCAAATTCTACAACAATTAATTACTGCTTACTTTCTTTTGCAACATGATGTGCATATCTGATGTCGAAAAGAGTCTTAACTAGCTCAATTTGGTTCTAAAGATTACCAACACACATAGCATAACCAAATCCAGAACAATAGGCACAAAGGAAGTGCAGAAAGATATTGTAATTCTCTATTGAAAAGAAAGGCATATGACCTCATTTCTAAAAGCCTGACCAATTTGAGCAGCAGCAAAAGGAAGCTTGTTTCCATTATAATAGTATAAATCTCTAAAATTTACAAATATGCCTTGTGCTGTTTCAGGACGCATATACCTGCAGCGAAAGAAAACAGTAGCACTTAAGTGAGACAAGCTTCATAAGAGCAATAAGCATATAATAACCAGCATAGGGAGTTCTCAGAGACCTCCTACGATATGACACTCTTAAGTTCAAATGGAACTTTGTTGAGTAGGAAAAAAAGGGGAAGTTTAATCTGGCATAAAAGGTGAACTGGAATGAAAAATATTGAAACATTAGCTCTACCATACCAGATGTTTCACTAAGGCAATAGACTTTTTTAATAAGTTCACTAAACTGATGGAATCAGAAACATGATTCTCACCCTGGGCTCACACCAGATGGACCAATGGATGTCTGAAACATTAAATTGAATGGATAAGGATCAGAAAGTGGATTCTTTGTATCAGGTGCAGTTATACCATATTCCTTTATCTTGGCACCAAGCTGCTCAGCAGAGAGATCATCCAAGACAGCAAGAATGTGCTTCAATTCTGCGGCCTTTTCCGCAGACAGGCTGAAGTCCTTCTCAAGCTTTTCTTTACAAAAATCCTTGAGCAAATGATCAGCACGGTAACATGTTCCAGTCTTCTCGTCCTTGACCATAAGATCAGTGAACTTCTCAACGTGACCTGATGCCTTTAGGACAACCTCAGGGGTCACACATGGACAGTCAACTTCCAACATGTTCTCCTCCAAAACAAAATGCTGGAAAATGACAAGAAAACCAAAGTAAAAAAAAACATAAGAATGTGAATACAAAGCCTAACTGCTCCAAACTTGAGCTGGAAGTCGTTTAGCCAGTTTAAGGTAGATGCAACTGTTTACCGTGTTTTGGCCATGTATGTATCTCTAACCCCTTTCAATTTGCTTCACTAAATTTCCCAAAAACATTTCTTCCTTTTATATTGTGTTAGATCAACTGATCCAATTATTATGAGATCCTTGATTAAGCTTTATAAAACGAACCCCATTGAATATATTTGATTCAACTGGCCTTGAACCTACCGATTCTAAATAAGGATGATTGTTTGGTGGGAAGGTGTTAGGCACCCCTAAGACCCTTAATAAATTATGGTTACCCATATTGTCTGAGCTCATTTCTATTTATTGGTCAGGCATACACAAGAAATAAATAAGGAAATAACTAATCAAATTTTTCAATACAATCGAACTGCAAATCCTTCAGTTCTTACTGAAGTTGAATATAAGCATTCTAATTGGAGGTCAATGTATTGTAAGAACACTTTCAAAAATTTAAATAGAAGTCCTAAACATCCTTTATCTTCCTATTTAGGCCTGCGTAGAGCAGAAGGGATACAAATGATTCACAAGACAAAAAAAACAATAGGTGATTTCTTCAAATTTCTCCTAGCCTTGGTGAACAGAGTCACTTGGTAAGTGTTGCAGGTGTGAGGTAGCAGGTTTCTCGGGGAATTAATGTAGCCGGACACCACAGTTATCAATACAGGTGATTCACTCACCTGCCAAAACTAATTGATTTAAAAACATAGTGAAGCACTAGCAGGGAGCTTAATGAAAATGGAAGCTAACCTGACGCCAGAAAGCGAGTACATTTGACTTGACAGAACAGCCAGGGGGGCCGTAATCATAGAGGCCAGCAACACCTCGATATATTTTGAAAGACGGAATATAAAACAACCGTCGCTCGAGAGTATTAACAACAGCCTGACGAAACGCATCTCTGCTAGCAGACGACGAACCGCCACCGGCAGCACCAGCAAGAGCAGCTTGAAGCTGGCTCTCGATTGATGCTTTCTCAAGCTTCAAAGCATTCAGAGATTGAACGGCAGCTTCGATATCCAGCTTGGCAGCACCTGACGACTTCAATTGGCGAACAGCGCCTCCCTGGACGTCGATACTCGATTGTTTCTGGGCAAGTGCTCTGCGAAGTGAGTCTTCGTCGGCGACGGCGGCCATTGTATCGGAAACGGAAAAATGATGAGCTCCGATGTAGGGTTTAAGTAGTGAACAGTGGAGGAAATGCGTGGAGATTACGCGGCGGCGAAGGGAAAATGCGCACGTATTGAGAGCACGAACGAAACGCATGCGGCACTACACTCCCTGCTCTTTTAGGGTTTTGTTTTTTTGTCTGGTGTAATACAACATTAATTAAATTTCACAAGTTACAAAAAAATATATAGAAATAAAAATATCTTTTTATGTTACAAATCCATTTAAGTGTTGATGTTTCTTTTAATCTATTCCTAACTTAATGTATTTATTTATTGTATTAATTAAATAATGTACTAACGTATTTGTCAAATGTTGTAAAAAGATGGCTTGTAAATCCTATAAAAAGGGTATTCTTCACTCTTGTGAAACACACTTGAAGAGAATAAATAAAACTCTCTACTCTATATTTTCATTATCATTTGTCTTTCTTTCTGTAATGTATCTATTTATGTATTAATTAAATAATGTACTAACGTATTTGTCAAATGTTGTAAAAAGATGGCTTGTAAATCCTATAAAAGGGTATTCTTCACTCTTGTGAAACACACTTGAAGAGAATAAATAAAACTCTCTACTCTATATTTTTCATTATCATTTGTCTTTCTTTCTGTAATGTATCTATTTATTGTATTAATTAAATAATGTACTAACGTATTTGTCAACAATGGTAAAAGGATGGCGTGTAAATCCTATAAAAGGGTATTCTTCACCCTTGTGAAACACACTTGATGAAGATAAATAAAACTCTCTACTCTAAACTTTCCATTACCATTTGTCTTCCTTTCTTCTTTAGTATAATTGTATTTTCCCCCTTGTTATACTATACGTTATCAGTACGAGTCTCTAACCAATTGAGACCTACTTAATTTGGGATTATCTTTTTTCTTAAAAGTTAATCAATTTTCTTTTCAAGTCAGGTATACATTTATATGATTATAACATCTCTAATAGGATTTACATAAGTCTTTGATCTACAATTTATTTACTGCATACATATCACACCTCAAATCCCATTGAGACAAACGGGCACCCGATGCCATAATGGCCCGGGAGAACCCACGCATAACTAGTGTTTACCATGCATACACCTATGACAATCACGAAACTCTAGCAAGTATGCTCATAAGCCACAATGATAAAAGATCAAAATATATATATACATGACTTGGTTGTTGAGGCCACAACTGTTAAGGAACCAAACATAACTCCACTTCATAGATTAGTCTACAAAGCCTCTATACGATAGACAAACTTAGAGTGGGTTGGGACAAACCCCGCCTTATCCTTAACTATGATACAGTACCAAAATGAATCTATCAATGACTCGATAAAGCTCCGAATCAATCTGGAGCTCACCAAAAGCAGTTGAGTGTCGTGTGCTCCTACTAAGGAGGTCTACTAGCTGGATTACCTGTGTCTGCAACATGAAATGCAGCGTCCTCCGCGAGGGACGTCAGTGAGAAAAAATGTACTGAATATGTAAGACGATAGCATAAGTAAAACAAGGGCTCAAATGAAATCAAGTATCAATACATAAGTGCATAGATCAAAACAGAAGATCACTTTGTTACTCTTTTGGGATCATGTATGTTACAATTTTTTCTTTACTTTTCTGTGCGTTATAATCTTTATAAGGCATATGATACAAATGAACAACTGATCAGGGTTGAAGAGGATGACTCATGCTAGGTATTTTAACCCCTGGGATGTGGTCCTCATAATTACACAAATTGAGATCGGCCCATGCTAGGCTTTCGCCCCTAAGCTGCCACTCTTCTATACCAATTGGGATCGATCCATGCTAGGCATTTACCCCTGGGTAGATTGCCTCACTTAGTTTCTTTAATCTTTGAGATCGTTGTTTTGGTGGTCATAATCATTTTTGAGATTTGAAACTACAGACCAGTAGTAGAAGACATGAGAATAATAATCTCATAGCAGTAACAATGACATAAGGAGTTATGTAACATCAATGCATTACTTATGAACTTAAATGACACAATTGGCTTCAATTGACTAAGAGAAGAATTCACCAAGTTCGTTGTTGCAAACATCATTCATATACTAGCACATAGGAGGATAATTACACAAATGTGGAGTAATGAACATATAATGAAGTGATTCGACACACTAGGGAGAGGGGGAAAATATTATTAGCTATATTGGAGATCGTACACTGCCACCATATTTTCTTTATTAGGAATAGAACTTAGGGAACCCACTTTGTTGATATTAATCATAATTATCAGGAATATGGAATCGAATAGCCTTACATACCTTACTTTCTCACGATTCAGCCTCCCTTTGGGTGTTAATCTACAATATAATTCATGATTAAACTAATGTTAGTAGCTAATCACATTAGAGACCTTGTAAAACAATAGCTAAACACTTAACGGATAGTAGGCCCATACAAACCTTACACAAATGGTGAACCACCACACCCTTCTTCTATACATTAATACAACTTCATACATCCCTTGCTAAGATACCCAAGCTGCCCCCAACAACAATATACATAAGGCAGTCGCTATCAATCCCCAAAATTCCTTCAACATAATAGGAGAATATTGAACTCAAGGACTCATCACCATCCATGAGTTCTTGACAAATATATACAAAATTCTCCACCCCAAACCAGTATTTAAAGAGAGGCAAAAATGGGCAGTGGCCTTACCTTAGTTTCTGAAAATTCATCCTCTAAACTTGTACTTCAAGAACTTAAACTCTCCTTCAAATTTTTACTTAAAAAGGGGAAAGTATTCAAGAACCCTAAGGTGTTTTAGGGCTGTTGTGTTAAGCCAAGAAAGACCAATAGAGAAACTTAATAAATCTGAAATTTTACAAGTTAAAATGAAGCAAAAGATCTGATCTTTAGTCCTTTAAAAGGGAGGTGCATTGTCCGACTTTCTTGGCCAATTTTGGGCCATAAATTGTCAAGTAGGTGACCCACCTACTTGGCCTTTTAACTTGCTTTAGGTATTATTATGATACTTTACTAGGTATAATAATCAATATGTTTCAGGTTTATATTTTTATGTTGTTTATATACTACTAACTTATAACTCTAAATTAAATACTAGGCAATATGATAACATACTAGTTAGAATACTCATAAGTATTTTCTTGTCATAAATTTATGATAAATATTTGTATGTCATAAAGAAAAATATTATTGTATTAAATATGACTTGAAATTCTTATAAAACTTTGGTGTTAATATCTATTGAAACTAGTAATAAATATTGTAGAATAATTAATATATATATTGAATTTATTGTTTCAATACTTCATGAGTTTACATATTTTTGTAACATTCCATATCATGCATATAATATATTTTATACTCATATCATACTTTATTATTTAAAATATTAATTTTCCATTTATTATAAAGAAACAAACATCATGATATTAACTCAATTATTTTATGATAGTTTTCAGCATGTTGAATTTGTTAAAGCTTGAATTTGTACCGCTTGACATTTCTCGAAACAACTATTTGTCATGGGTACTTGATGCTGAAATTCACCTTACCGCTAAGGGTCTTGGTGATAGTATAATCGAATAAAATAAAGCATCAAGTCAAGATAAAGCAAAGGCAATGATTTTTCTTCGTCATCATCTTGATGAAAGCCTAAAGGTTGAATACTTGACAGTAAAAGATCCACTTGAATTGTGGATAGGTTTGAAAGGGAGGTATGACCACCTCAAAGCAACAGTATTGCCAATGGCTCGTTATGAGTGGATGCACTTACGATTTTAAGATTATAAAACCGTAATTGAGTATAACTCTGTTGTGTTTAGAATCACTTTCCAATTGAAATTATGAGGGAAAATTATAAAAGATGAGGACATGTTGGAAAAGACACTAACTACTTTTCAAGCCTATAATATGATATTACAGCAACAATACCGTGAAAAGGGTTTTCAGAAATACTTTGAATTGATCTCATGTCTTCTGGTGGCTGAGCAGCATAATGAAATTTTTAATGAGAAATCATGAAGCCCATCCTACTAGAACTGCTCCATTACCAAAAGCAAATGGGGTAGAAGCACATGACTAGTCTAAAATAAGATAAAATAATCAGTGCCATGATAATGTGTGTGAATGTGGCAAAGGCAAAAGACGATATAATAATCGTAGAGGTGGTGATCATAAAAATATATCTTAAAATGTTGGTCAAAATTCATATCGTTTGATTTTCAAAAAAAAATTATGACAGGTAAAAATGAATAGAGGGATTACAAAAGAATCTTTATATTTCCTCTTGTTTTTCTATTCAAGTATAAATTTAGGTGACTTTGAGTTTTATCTCAAATTTAGTGAACTTAATCATAATTTATATTTGCACTCAAGAGATTGATCTTGAATTCTCGTCTTCATATTAAGAATTTTGTAGAAAAATAGTTAATTTGTTGAACATTTATAGATTATATATGATAATCTCGACACTTGATCAACAAGCTCTCTATTTCTTGTTAGAACTTTTGATTTCGTTTCTAAATTATGAGTAGTTTTATTTTTTAGGAGGAAGAGGAAAGAGCAAGTTAAAAACAAAAACTTTATTTGCTATGTATAAAAATCAAAAACACAAATTCACTAGCTGAAGCAAGATGTCCAAATAAAATCATGTATGTCCAAATTGATAAACTGTTCACATCAAAGTGTTATATGAATTGATAAGTTGTAAAGATCAATCAAATTAAAATAACATGATTATATTTTGTAACGACCCTAAAAACAAACGTGTGGAACTAGAGCCTTAACGTTTGAGTTAGTGTGACCTTAGGTTGATGTGTAGGCTATTTTAGAACTTAAATGGAGCAAGGTAGAAGCCTAGGGTGCAAGCAAGGACCTGGACTAGCAAGATAGGGTGAAAGAAACCTTGTATTGTGGTGGACCTTTTCGCGATGGGGCTGTTTGATCGCCCAATGGGTTGGGCGAGTCACCCTTGGGCTCTTGTGCTCGCCTAGTGGGCTGCCTTTTTGTCCTAGCTACTGGACCAAAGGGCGAGCTAAATGGTAGCTCGCCAAGCTGGTTGGCGTGTCTCCCTTTAACCCCATCCAATCGCCCTATGACCAGCCCATTTAGTGAGCTCACTGGAACAAAGGGCGAGCCAATGGTGCACTTGGCGAGTCGCCTAGTGCACTTGGCGAGCCCAAGTATCCAAAGGGCGAGCTAAGACGGGAAGGTGCTGAAATTTTAAGTTACAACTTGTAGGGTCCTTAGTCCTTTTCCTAAATTAAGTCCCTATTATTCTATTCCTTCCTAGCAACTATATAACCCTTTTAGCACCTTCTTAGACCTAATCCTTTCATTTAAGTCACTCCAAATAGAATCAAAAGAACCCACCTCCTCTCAAATATTTCTCTTTCTATAAGTTCCCAAAGAAGAAGAAGATTGAGCTAGGGTTTTGGATTTAAGGCATTTATTCATCAAATTTCTTGGGGAATCTTAGTAAAGGTATGGTGATCCTTCATCTAGGGTTAGCTTTCACCCTAAAGTCAATTTCAAAGAAGTTTTCAAGGTTTTCAAGTTCATGAAAAACCAAGGGTTTCTAATGGCATATATTGATTGTGTTGATGTTTAATTGAGGATTTATGACGAAAATACTCTATGAACCCATGATTTCTCTCAATTTCTAAATTTGTGACTTATGAAGTGGGTCTATTGATTATGAATGAATTATGGTAGATTTATGCTTAGATTGATTTAGATTGTTGAATTGTATTATCATCTATGTCTAATTACGGTGAATTGTTGATGAATTGAGGGTTTGTGATCATAGCCTTGAAAGGGCAAGTTTGACCTAATCTCATGTTTAAGTAGAATTGTGCTTGAATGGTTGATCCACTTGAAAGGTGGAGGTGTTTACTTACTATGTACATTGTGATCATGGCCTTGAAGGCATAGTTTGAGGAATTGAAGTATTATCATGATATTGTATATGTGAAGGTATAATGTGAAGGATTTTGCATGTGATTTCAATGATAAAATGATGATCTTGTTTAGAAGCTAATTGTGTTAGGATTGAATGTTATCTCTCTATTAACACTCATGAATGTTGATGATGGGATGTGAAGGGTTCTATAATGTAATGTTGTATATCTTGAATTGGTAGGCTTAGGTACCCTCTTCTTGATAAATGAAAGTTATGTTGAATGTGATATCTTGACTTGGTAGGCTTAGGCATCCTTTTCTTGAATAATGAATGTATCTTGACTTAATGTCCTAATGATTATGAATCGGTAGGTCTAATGTTGGTAGCCCTTTCATAAATGACTAATGAATGTGTAGATGACTTCGAATTGGTAGACCTAAGGTTGGTAGCCTTTTCTTAAATGAATGAATGGATGTCTTAGATTGGTAGACCTAATGTTGGTAGCCTTCTATAAATGACTAATGAGGTATTTTAGACTATGTCTTGAATCGGTAGACCTAGTGTTGGTGGCCCTTCATAATGAGTCTAGAACCCAATGTGAATGTGTAACCTTGAAGCGGTAGACCTAATGGTGGTGTCCTCCTTCTTGTGTGAAATGATAAACTTAGATATGATAGACCCAATGGTGGTGGCTCTCTCTAGGGAAGTCAAGAACTATCCTTAAAGTACCTTGAATCGGTAGGCCTATTGGTGGTGACCCTTTTTTGGGAAAGTACTTTGGGTCGGTAGGCCTAATGGTGGTGGCCCTCTCAAGTACAACAATGTAATGAATGAACTACTCTATGGGAATGGAGGCTAAGCACCGAGTGGATATGGCCAAGATGGTGGCTCTCCTAATGTTAGTCTAGAGTCCAATGAACATCTTTCATACCCCATAACTATGTGCCTACATAAGATGCTTACTAGTTCTACCCTTGGAAAGTAGAACAACCCTTACGATGTGGGATAGTATATCAGATTTCATGATTTAGCTCTCATGGTCTAGTCGGTTAATGCCTATTCCCATCATGTGAGATGTGCACTCTAGTTTCTTCATAGGTACAACAAAGTGTAGGTAGTAGTATGTGATGCTATCTATACATTGCACGAGTAGGCTTTGAAAGGGCTATAGTGAGTTCTCTAAGCCATAATGGCTAAATGTGTGAAAGTCCTCTAAATGCATGAATGTGTCCTAAATGAACCTAATGAAGAATGTTGGATTAAATGCTTAAGTATAAAGATGCATGCTATACTTGGATTGTATTTTGAGTACTTCCTTGTCATGACTTATTGTATATGAATGTACCTTGTCTATGGTGACTTCAAAGGAGTACTTAGTGTGAGTAGTAGTATGGGATGCTACTTGCACATTGCACAAGTATGACTTAGAGTTGTCTTAGATGATGGTCTTGATGTGATGATGTGATTCATGTGATGTTATGTGTCTTATATGATCTATTGTGTAAAGGTGAGAAGGATGAATGGTAAGTTCACTTTTGGTGACCTTAAGGTGGTACCTTAGTGTGGGTGGTGGTATGGGACACCATCTATGCATTGCACAAGTAGGC
>NW_006238971.1:2238085-2245677 GCF_000226075.1 Solanum tuberosum | reverse complement strand
TTTCATGTTTTAAGACTATTGTTAAGACTTTGATTGTAAAGGGCCGTGACCCTATCTTGTTAAAGTTTGTCTAAGATTGCCATGTGAGACGTTAGACTTCCGCTTGTGTTTAAATGCTTTTAAAATGATGGATTGTAAGATTTTTGAATAAAAAGTTTTAATTCCGTACTATTTTTATTACCTATGCGATGAATGAATGCTATGAGGCTTGATAAGACCCCTTCGGGATCGAGTACGCCGTGTTATGACTAGGGAATGCTCTCGGGTTGTGACATATTTGATTGATTGGAACATGTCACTTATATATGTATCACATTTTTTGAATTATGATTTTCGCATGTTATGTGATCCTAAAGTCTCTTCTATTTGATATGTATAAGGAATTTTTAAATTAAAATGATATTTCGGACTCAAAATTTGAATTTGTCATTTATAACTCAATTAATGGATTAGCCCATTGAAATTGGGCTTTGGACACATTCAATTACATAAGTTCATGAAAAAACTAGGAAAAATTAGTTAAATAGTCAAAATCTCTTACATAATTATTAAAAATATCAATATGTTAGTTATATAGCAAATAAACTACACCATAATATAATTAATTTCCTTTCCTTTTACTTCTCAAATTAGGCCCACATTGGACTCATTTTTACCCCACTACCCGATGAAAAAAGAAAGAAAAAACCTCATTACCCACTTTCCCTTCCTTCTAGGTTCTTATCCCAACTCCTCCTTTCTCTCTCTTGCGTTTTTTCATCATTGTTCCTCCTTTCCTTTTCTAAGTAAATCATCTTTTCGAATTTCCTCAACTTTGTTTAAGAAATCTCACAATTCTTTCAAAATATTTTTTACCCACTAATAAAGGTAAATACAGTGTCACCGAGTATCTTTTGAGATTTCCCTCTTTAATGTAATTTGAATTTTTCGTCTTTTAAACCGTAATGTTTGATTTTTTTGTGATTTGTTTTAATATTTGAGATATGGTAGATTGTAGTAATCTACATTAGCCTTCATATATCATATATTGTTTGATTTTTTTTATAAGTTCATATCTAATAATTTTGAATTTTGCTTATAGGGTTTTAGGTTTGGAGAAAGTAGCTGATTGTCACCGTAATGTTTGATTCAATGAGAATTACAAGAAGTGAACCAAATAATATTCAATTTTTTGGGATATTTCCTCTCGTTTGATTTATATATTATCCAAGGATTGCTTGAAAATGTAGGTTCTGCGGCTAAAATGGTGCAAGAGACAAATTGAAGTTCAAACTGATGAAGACCAACTTTCCGACTGTCAAAGCGATGAAGAGGTATTAAATTATGTTTCACAAAATTATTTGAAAATATTTTGAATGTTCCGTAGTCATTGTTAAATTTTTGTTTGCATGTTTATTTTTCATTGAGTTATATGTTGAATGTACAAACACAAAATTGTATTTTGTTCTGTATTTGTATCTAACCCATAATCGTATTTCATAGTCGACTTGCTGTGTATATTAATTATCCCCCTTTAACACAAATTTGTATTTTTTTTTGAGAAATTGTATTTATTTTTTATGGTTATAGTCACTCCAAGAGTTTTTTTTTGCAAATATGAATTTTGTAATTCATAAAAAATCAATTATATTCTTGCATAGTTTAAAGTCTCTCTTTTATTAGCTACATTATTATCTTGGATTAGTGACAAAGAATATTATATTCTCTTAGCTCAAGTATCTATCCCAAATAAGTTGTATCCAAATTATAAATTATATTAGCTCAATCCTGTAGTTGTTTAACATATGTATTCATTTGAATGTTTGTTGACACCCAATTTTGGCCTAACATTTTTAAAATTTGTAACTTTTAAGTTTTATTTATTCAATAGTTCAAAATACATTTTTAATAATTTTAAATAAGTTTTTCGATATTTATCTTTATTTGTTGAAATTTTAGGATTTTCTATCCGTTAATTGTAATTATAATATTGTTTGTCACAACTGGTTGCTACGTTCAAATATTTGTTCATTTTGATTAAATCATTATTTCTAGTAAATTGCATTTTTACATGACACTCGTTACGTTCATTACATTTTTTAATATTCATTTTATTCATTACATTTGTTAATATTCATTTTGATATCTTGCATAGTTTAGAAATTCATTTAAATATGGATAAGATTTCTTACACAAATATTTTATTAACTAGTGGTTTTTATCCACGATTTCAAGATAATGATATTGTACTATAGGTGATTTCGATTTTCTATTTAAGTTATTTCTTGATCATTAAGTTAGAGGTGGCGGATAAGATTTTAGAGGTAAATTTCTTTAGTGTTCACAATTTTCTGGTAACAAGTCGCCGGACTTCGCCGGAATTCGATGAGTCCACCAACCAAAGACTCCATTTTTCCTTTGTTTCTTCCTCGCACAACAGTTTTTCCTTTATTTCTTCCTGGCTCAACACAGTTCCAAACGACCCACCTGAAACCACCGACTCAAAACCACCAAACGACCCCATTTTTTCCTGTTTCCATCCAGCCACCATCACCCACCCTTCATTCTCTTCCTCAACCAGAAACCCATTAGATTTCATCACCAAACAACCACCACTTCAGTCCAGTGGCAGAGTCAGGATTTTCAAGAAGGGTTTCCAAGTGCTAAATTGAACCTGCTCTTCTTAAAAAGTGATAAAAAAATTGCTACACAAACACTTTAAATTTGTATGTCTTTACTCTTTCAAGGTGCCTGAAATCACTAGGCTACATCATATTATTGTGTCAAGGGTGTTCAAAATATGTTATTTAGCCATTTTGTTTATCATTTTACTTGCATATACGGTGTAATATTCTGACAAAGGTGTCCAAGACACCTTGACACAAGGGTGGCTACGCCACTGGTTCAGCCCACCACTACCAGACCCCAAACAAGTCGGAACCACCACCAAAATCTCCTGCCATCAGACCAAAACTCCAATTCCACTAGCGCTGCCCCGTCTCTTTGTTTCACCATTAACTTCGCCGAGCTCCAAGCAGCGAGCTCAACCCAAAACCCCATTCGTTTGTTCTTTTTCCAGCGAACACCGACAACAGCTCCAGTGAGGAGTTTCAAACTCCAATGAGCCGAAGCAAAGAAGAAGAAAACGAGCCAGACCCCTTTCCTTTTTCTCCCTTCTGATTTTTTGTTTGTTTTTTTTGCAAGTTATCATTGAGCTTTACTTCGGCGAACAAAATCCCATTTCCATTCTCCATTTTTCCCGGCTACCAACCCTCAATCAGACGAGCACCGAGTTCTTGTTTCGGTCAAATTTTCGTCTCCAGTGAATAGCATAACCGACCATTTGTGTGCTTTCTCAGGTAAGTATTGTTTATTTGTTTCGTTCTTTTATTGCTTGTTCAATCTATTTGGGGCTTATTTTAGTATCATCTTCTAATTAATTTACATCTTCGTGGTGATTACAACATCTATTCATTTCTAGTGTTTAGCTTACAAAATTTTAAGTTATTGAGTATTTGTTTTTGATAAATTTTATGGTTTCTATTGAGTGATTATTAGTTTACAATTATTTTTATCCTTGTTATTGTTTTGTTTAATATTCATGGTTATGATTTTAGTTGTTATTATTTTATTATTATTAATATTTGTTGGTAGACTAATTTTATATTTGCTGTCTATGTTTTATTATTGATAACATTTGCTTCGTTCTTCATTATTTTAATATTTTAGTGTAGTTATTAAGCTCTAAATCTAGTGAAGTTATCTCTTGTTGTTGTTGAGTTTTTTTTAGAATTGTTATTCTGTTTAAGTAATTTGATTGCGATGACAAGTTTTTAGGCGACTAGGTTACTGTAATTCGTTTTTAACTTGGAACATATTTGTAAAGCCATTGTTAACGCTATTTTCATATTCACTTTGGATTCTTTTGTTTTTAATCGTTTGGTTAAATTCATATATGTTATTAATTAAAATTGGCCGATAAAGAAATTATCGTCGATTTTCAAGGCTTCTCATGTTCATAAGACGGATTTTTATTTTAAGTTATTAATTATTTCATTTATTTTTATTCATATTTATTTATTACTAATACTTTTACTAAGTGTCTTTACAGGTACCTCAAAGTCACTTCCCATTGAAGCTAATCGAACAGAGTTTGAATTATATTTTTTATTCATTATTGTGTATATTATCGATATTAGGCAAACCTTAGGCCGTTTTTGATACTATTGTTTTGTTTTATTGTTTGTGTATATCACATGTTTATTATACTTATATAGTATTTTTATTTCCTTCTCAATTTGAAAAAATAAATTCAGTCGGAACCTACAGTTGTGAATTTCGAAGGATGCCTAATACCTTAACTTCGAAATAACTTGAACCTCTTACCTAGAATCTATTGGTTTCGTAGAAATTTTTTATTAATTAATTGATTTCCTAGTTTTTCCTAAAATTAGGTGGCGACTCCTTTAAATTTTTCTTTTTCTAAAATTCTTTTAAAATTGAATTAATTGATCATTCTTTGAGTTACCACGACGTTTCACCCTATTTGAATAAAGTAGGGATATAAACATTGTTCTTTGTCGATCTCAATTCAATTAGTATCTAAATGAAGAAGATTGTATTTATTTTATAATTTTTAGTCATAAATTCTTCATTCTAGCTTCTTTGTATATCCCAATTTAGTTGTATCCATCATATGAATATATTAGATCCATTATGTCTCATGTTTATCTATCCTTGTATTTTTTATTTTTTTTTGTATATTAGTATCTTTTCAGTTTGTATTTTTTTTTGTCTTAGTATGTTCTCTAATTGTATTCCTTTTCAAAATGCATTTATATATCAGTAATTATGTATCCATCAGGTATTTTAATTTAGCTGTATCCATCCTATGAAATATATTAGATCCGCTATGTCTCTTGTTTATCTATCCATTTTTCAGATTGTATTCTTTTTTTGTGTACTAGTATATTTTCAGATTGTATTTTTTTTTTTTTTTGTGTATTTGTATGTTCTCTGACTGTATTCTTTATTTAAAAATACATTTATATATCAGTAATTACTACAAATGTGTATTCATTTATTTAAACATATGCAAGCAAATGATTTTTATGTGAAAAATCCACCTACAAAAGCTCCACATGTTTAGTGCATCTTTGTAACACCCCATAAAATTTTCTGAACTAAGACTCGAACCATCCTTCGTGTGAGTAGAATTTTACTGAGGAATTTAGAATTTCTTGAGTGTTAAGGTCACTAGATGAAGCACCTTGAGTTCCAAGAAGAACCAAAGAGAAAGTATTCAAGTCATTCCTAGTTCTTCTAAATTTTAGGTCAACTTCAAACGACCATAACTCCTAGTACATGATGAGTTAGGTGGGATACACAATGTCAAATTAAAGGTCTTCGAGTCCTCTTTCCAACGCCATTAAGTTTGCTAAATTTCGAGCTCTAAGTAAAAAGTTATGACTGATTTACTAACGATGCACAAATCTGGCAGCAGCTCCGCAATGGTTCTACGTTACGGAGCCAATACGGACCTCACTGCTTGCTGAAATATTATTTTGACTCCCAGCTCGTTTTGATTATTTCTTTAAGGGTATTTTAGTCCTAAAAACCCTTATGAGGTCATCTAAATTTCCCTAAACGTGTAAAAAGATCAGTTTTCTTAAATCAAACCCTCTTATCCACTCCAAAAATTCTACCCTTTAAGAATTCAAGAAACGCTAAGGCTAGGGTTCTTCTTCCAAGATTTTCCTTCAAGTTCTTCAAGAAGATGGTTCTTTCAGGTATGTGAGACTTTCATAGCGTTGGGCTCGTTCTAGAAAGTTGAAAGTTAATGATTTTGAATTGTGTTCTTGAATATTGGCTTTCGTTCTTGAGTTAAGTTGGGACTGTTGAGTTCTTGAGGAAATCGTGTCGATTTTAGAGTCGTTTATGACTAGATTCTTGTGTACATACACTGGTATCTGAATCTAAAGAGAATTTGAGAAAAAAAATAAATCAAATTTAGGCGAACTAGTGTTCAAAAACGAAGAAGAAAAAAGTCGGGCGAATCTGGCACTTCACTCCGCGTCGCGGACCTGCCCTCCCTATGCCCAAAATCTTTCTCCGCGTCGCGGAGGGTATCCCTCATCCTGAAAATTTATTTCGCAAAAGTATTAAAATGCATCTCCGCGTCGCGGACTTGCTTCCAGACAGTGATTTCTTGATCGTTTCTCATGTTTAACTATCTAAAAACACTCCTAAACATCTCGAGATCTTTCCTATCACAAATCATAACCTTAAATTCATAATTCAAATTCAAGGTAGAGTTAAGAGTTAAGTCTTGAGAGTTCTTTCGAACATTTTAAGAAAGTTCCTTTTTAGTCTTTTTGAAGAGTCTTCTACAAATTCAAATAACTTGTTTCAAGACTCGAGCAAGTGAGTATGCGAATGAGGAGAATGTATTAATGAGTCTACCTTATCATTATGATATCCTTCATATCATGAACCGTAACTCTTGAATGCATAATTTAAATTCAAGAGAGAGTTAAGAGTGGAGTTCAAGAAAGCCTTTGACTTCAATTGTGAATCCTTTGAGATCAACTATTGATTCAAGCTAAGTTTTGAGAAAGTAAGTATGAGAATGGGAAGTGTTGTATACATGAGTTCCATGTTGTTATGTAGACCCTCGAGTCGAGTCGTTCATGTCCATAAATTTCGCATGAACTCCATAATTTTAGTATCTTGGAAAGGAGTAGTATCTTCAAGTTCTAAGTCTTGAGTATTGAGCCCCTAACCCTTTTGAGATTTTATTCCTAATCATAGGACAATTACCTATTGCCCATGAAGTCCTTGAGTTGAGTTGAGTTGTTCATGCCCATAATTCCACATGAACCCTATGAGTTGAAATTCTCGAGATGAGTAGTATCCTAAAGTCCATGAGTTGAGTTGTTCATGCCCATAATTCCGCAGGAATCCTCTGAGTTGAGCATTCTTGAAATGAGTAGTATCATTGAAGTTCTTGAGTTCTGAGTTGTTAAGTTTCGAGTATCAAGTTCTATATATGGTTATTGAAAATCTTGAATTGAGTCGTTCACGTCCATCATTCGGCATGAACCCTATTTTGAGAAGTCTTTCACAACTTTTTCTAAACTTGAAGCTCTTGAGTTGAGAAAGAGTAGAGTCGAGTTCATTTTCTTTAAAATATTATATGGGAACTAAGTAGTCCCAAGAGTAAATGTTTTCACATTTAAAAGAGAAGGAAATTGAGATTTTCCAAAGAGTTTTGAGTAGTTGAGTAAAATCTCTTTTTAGAGAAAGATTTTGAGTAATAATCTCAAACCACACAAAGGGTTATGTTTTTAAACATATGAGCTGAGTATATTTTGGGAGTAGTATTGAGCATCGATATGGGGACAAGTTCAGATAACTCAAGTTTCCATAAACCATGTAGCCAACGTGGTAGAAATGGTCATACTTTGTAGATGATTTCTTAATGCTTTTAAGCATAGTTAAGTGGATCCACTTAATTGAGAGGTCTTATGCCCTGACAAAGTATAGGACAATTATGGCAGCATGGGCGAGACGTTGTATCATCACATAGCTCATAGTGATGGTTGTCGATTAGA
>NW_006238971.1:2227746-2237379 GCF_000226075.1 Solanum tuberosum | reverse complement strand
TTTCCATATATTGCATCTTTTATTGTTGCTTTATCTTGAGTTGATCCAGAGTTGAGTATCTTGAGTTGAGTACCTTGGAGTTGAGTATCATACCTTTGAGTTGAGTATCATATCTTTGAGTTGAGTATCATATCTTCGAGTTGAGTATCTTATTCTTGAGTTGAGTTTAGTTGAGTGAGTTGAGAACAGGTAAGTATATTTCCTTTTTATCCAGTTCAAGCTTATGTTATGCTTTAGAATTCCCCTTACATGCTCGTACATTCCACATACTGAGCCATTTGGCCTGCATCGTTTCATGATGTAGATATATGTATTCAGGATCATCAACAGGCGCTTCGTTGATATCACATGTAATTCGAGTTAGCTATGGTGAGCCTCCTTGCTTCCGGGGGATTCCATTTACTTTTAGTTTGGTCAGGATGTCGTGGGTCTTGTCCCGACTTTCATCTTTGTCATTTAGAGGCTTCACAGATAGACAATAGAGTTTCAAAAGTCTGTTCATATATTTTGTTAAATGTTTTAAAGACTTAAGTCTCCTAGTAATGGCGAGTTGAATATATTATTTTATTTAGAGTTATCAATTTAGTATTGTTCAGATTATTTTAAAAGTTGAGTTTATTGAATTTAATTCAGTTTTTAAGCCTTGTATGCTTGAGTTAGTCTTCCGCTTGTAGTCAGCCAGGATGAGGGTTTGCTTGGGGACCAAAAATGGTTCTCGAGTGTCGGCCACGTCCAGGGTGTAGGCTCGGGTCGTGACAAACTTGGTATCAAAGCCAGGTTTTCAAGTGTCCTAGGGTGTTTATGAAGCTGTGTCAAGTAGGATCTTATTTATGGTTGTGAGGGCCCCACTTTTATAAATGAGGGACTACATACATTTAAGAAAAGGGTCCATTCTTTCATACTCTTAATCGTGCAATAGAGCTATGTCATAGAGATTTATTCATACTCGTGCGTTTCTCAGAATCATTCGACTACCCATCATACTAAAGGTGGTTAAAAAGTAAAGCCCAATATCCTTATGGATGAGTTATTCTTAACAAAAATATTGAGGAAGTCATGAGACTCCAGAGGGGCTTGAGAGAAGCCCATGAGTGAGTTAAGTGTTGAGTTTCAGAGGAATGCACTCATATTATATGAATCGTGCATTGAGCTAAAAGAAAGTTGTACTCTTTTCCTTAAGCCTTGTTTCAGCTAAGATCCTTATGAGGAAGTATGTTTAGAGCTTAGGTAGTATTTTTACCCTAAAAAATAGTATTAATGACGAGATCATGAGCAATAGTAGTGAAAGAGCCTAGAGTCAGAGGAAAGTATATAGAGGTATAGTAATCTAAGTAAGAGAGATGGTGTTTTGACAAGCTATGTTACTATAGTCATGCACCTAGTAAGTTATTGATGAGGAGTTTTCCCTTATGGGTAGACTAAGAAGTGATGAGTTGTAAGGATCTCATGATATGAGGTAGAGTAAGAGTTGCTGGTCAAGATGAGATAGAATATATATAATTTAACCAGAATAGAGTTGATGCCGATGTGCCATCGTGTTGCTAAATTCATGTATTGAATAAGAGAATATAGTATTCATAATGTGATAGAGCTAAGATAGGCTTATGATTTGTTTGAGAGGGTCATGTTGATCAGAAGGTTATAGAACTGATCAAGTAATGAGGTATAGTATAGTAGGCAAGCCATCATATTGATATTCGAGTTTAGTAATAAACATTAAGCTTGAATTTGAGATGATTGTCATGATCAAAAGAATGACAACATGAGGGTGATGATGTTAGTCTTGAGATTTGATCTAGAAGACTTAACATAGAGTAGGTGAGGAATTGAGGTGATTACCTGCAATAAATATGAGTCATACAAGTGAGAGACCCTAACCTTTAGATAAGGGCAGTGAATTGTGGCTAAGTCAAAAGAGCAACTAGAGCATTAAGAGGTTAAGAGAAACACCTTAGAAAGAGGTCATAGTACCTCCTTATGGAGAGTTCGGTAGTCATGAGATAAACTTCACCTGAGTGTTAGAGTAAAAGAGGATGTAGACTAGTTTAGAGATGATGAGATAGGTACATAGCTTTCAAGTGTCAGCTTTAGACCTAAGGGGGAGATGATAAGATGAGAAATCAAGTCAAGTGTTGAGAATTTCTTAAGGAGCTGGTTAGTATGAGTCCATGGAGTTGTTAGAGTACTAAGCTTGATGTCACGACCTTGGGGTATACCCTAGAAGTAACACGGCGTACTTGACCCTGAAGGGGTCTCATACAAGCCCTTAGCATATCATGAAAATAAGATATTAGAAAAGTACATAAAATTTTAAAACTTTATCCATACAATAGAAATCTTTATAAAATACAAGTGGAAGTCTTTACTACACTTTGTCTCAAACCATCTATACTCAACTATGAATTGAAACTCTTGGGACACAGCCCATACAATAGTCTCAAACATTAAATAAAAGACATAAAGGAAATAGTGGGTTTTGTCCTCGAAGCTATGAGGACTCACCAAATCTTCAACTCCTTGCTCCTTAGAAACCTATCTCCAAGAATAGAACTCAAGTCTCCAAACCCTACATTTGATTAGAATGTAGGCAAAGTATGCGTTATTACAAAATGTACTAAATATGTTAGCTAACATAACATCATAAGAGCATAAGATAAGGGTTAGTCAACATAAGACATAATCCACAATCATATGAAAATACTTCATGAAACATCAACTATAAGCATAAGAGACAACATCCTCTCACAAGTAAAGTCTTCAATATAAGCATCATATACCCACGTCCAAACTTATTTCCTTCAAACACGACAAAAACACATTATTACCAATACAAAATAGCTCTAGACACATACAACTCTTAAGTGAAATGTATTCAAAATACCGTAAACTCATGGTATATCAGTAACCTAAAAGCATACTTGTGCAATGCATGAATATCATCCCATAATACCATCCAAGTTAAGTATCCCTTTTTGGTCATCTTAAACATAGTCTATATACATGGTCAAGTATTAGGCTTTTCTACCATAAGGGATCTATACTCCTAAGTAACCTCAAAGCACACTTGGGCAATGCATAAAAGGGATCCCATAATACTATTCACACTAAGCATAACCTTGAAGTCATTATAGTCATACTTACCCTCCTTTGGTCTCATTATTAGCTTACTTCATATAGACAAGGGAACTATCACCTTTAGTCAATCATATCATGGAAGACAACTATAGCAACAACCCAAGCTAAACTTACACTATATAAGAGAACACTTCATAACTAGTTTAAAGTCATACTTGTGCAATGCACGAATGGCATCCCATACTACCACTCATACTAAGTACCACCTTAGGCTATCATGAGTGCTCACTAGTTGGGGACTAGTCCCTCCTTTCTATTTTCCATTAATATTTAAGGTACTTCTCTATTTAGTACAAGGCATGTCACAACACATGAATGAATTCTATTTCTCAATTCAAGGCTACCAAGGAATGACACCCTAATAGGCTAGACCATGCTATCATCTTGCTAACATAACTATATTATGCTACACTAACTACCTTGGAAGGTATACAATCATGCAAGTCCAAGCTATCCTAGGAAGGGTACAAGTGTTCCATCCTAGCTACCATGAAGTAGTCCTAGACCAACTAAGTCATGCTACCCTTACAAGCACACTATGATGCTAATGCAAGCTACCCTTAGGAGAGTATGATTCTCAATCCTAATCTACCCTTAGGAGAGTATAAGTCCTCTATCCTAAGCTACCATGAAATGGTCTTGGCCAAACCAAGTCATGCTATCATGAAGGCATCCAAATAATGCTAGTTCAAGCTACCCTAGAAGAGTATGAATCCTCAATCCTAGGCTACCATGACTACCACTATATCAAGCTACCCTTGACATGCATCTTACAATGCTAAGTCAAGCTACCCTCAGGAGAGTATGAATCCTCAATCCTAAGCTACCAAATCTTGGTCTTGTCTTACCAAGTCAAGCTATACATGAAGGAATTATATGTCACAACTTCAAGCTATTCTAGTCTAAAAAGATTTGATTGATTTTAGGTTATTAAGCCAACCTAGATCTTTCTATGTGAGAGAACCTTGCATTTCCTAGCATATTTGTGTCTAAGTGTGTAAATGAGAATAGACTTTGAACAATACACAACAAGATGACATTATATTAACTTTACTCTTAAAGCCCTAGCTATTTTGATTACAAGCCTTACTCTCAAAGCTTTACTTCTTACTATCATCATTATACCTAGATTTCAAGGTATTCTAATCACATTCTTCATTAATGGGTGACTCTAGCCATAATTGATCATAAAGGTTCAATTTCAACTTTACTAGTCATGATCCATCATAGGAACTATAATATAATTCAATTCATGTCTATATGTTCCTCTTCTTGAACAATTACTACTAATAACATCAAATTCTAGAAGATCAAATCTAAATCTTCACTTTCACCTTTCATGGCATAAACCCACATAATATCAAGTTCATCAATTAAACTAGGGTTAACCATGGAAAACACATAAATTATCATAATATCATAATTCAATACTAAAACAATCATAAACAAGTATTATCCACTCAATTGGAATCATACTCAAACACTACCCACAAGGTAGGAAGAAACCCTAGCTAGAATTGGGTTTTTGTCTTCACAATTGGGGGAAATCTGGGGGGGCTCTATGGGTGGAAGAACCCATAGATGAATAAGCTAACATACCTTGATTTAAAGCCCTAACACAATCTTGAAACAATGGAGGAAATCCACCCTACTTCCTTCTCTTCTTCTTCTTCTTCACTTCTAGAGAGAGAATTTCTTGTGAGAATTTGGGGTCTTGGAAGAATGATTTAATTGACTTAATTTAGGGGTCTATTAGGCTTATATAGGTGGTTTTATAACTAAATAACCGACCTCACTTAACCCCTAACTAATTACCAATTAACCCTCAATCCCCTAACTTAAAATGATTTCACTTAAAATCTGCCCCACCCATGAGACCACACCCACGGACCGTGGGTGGGTCTATGGACCGTACTGGTCACTCGTGGGTGAGGGTTTGGGGATGGAAGTTGCAGGTAAGCTCAGGCCTTGACCCACGACCCCTTCCCATGGGGTGTGGGTCCATCCACAACTCGTGGATGCCCTTCGTGGGAGGCCACTGTTTTGGACAGCTTTTGGGCTGTTTTGGGGTCCTCCTCAAGGACTCCTTGGTTGGTCCTTGGGGGGTCTTACCTTGACACCCTAACCCTAAAACCCACATTCTAAGTAAGGGAAGTCATTTTCGAGCTTAAACCTCATATCCAACTCTAAAACGCTCATGCAAGACTCTAGAACTCTCTAGTTTAGCTTATTAGTTTTCCGGGTATTACAATATCTCCCCCTTGGGAACATTCGTCCTCGAATGACATTTTTAACACCTCTCGGAATTAAAGACTCAAGACTAGCAGCCCATTATGCATGCAATACATCTAAATGCACACAACCAAGGAAGAAAGCTTCAATTCCAAGCTAAAGATATTCAATGAAGCACAAGGGAGTAAAAATTACATCTACCAACCCAAAATGCATGAGATTCTTTATTTACTCATTTTCAAGGAGGAACTACCATCTCCTAACTAAAACATGCTCAACATATACTCATGGAGCCTAAATGCAAATTACTCTCAAAAAACATTTATTCATGGAGGAATCTTTCAACTCAAAACTAAGGCATGCTCATTAATTCATCTCATGAAGTCTATATGCAACTCTACTCAAATGCACTACAGCATGAGGCAAAACAATGCATATAAGTCATTTCTATCAAGACCTAAACTTTTTCATGAACATGCATATAAGGAAATCATGGCAACACATAAACACACAATAACCTTGCTAGGTAGGCACACCATCTCCCCCTTGGGAGTAAGCCTATACAAACTCTTCTAAACATCATTCATACTAAAGACAACTTCAAAGTCCAACATAACAAGTCACAAAAGACAAGAAATCTGAAATTTACTAAAGCATGAAACACATATCGGTAGCAGCATGAGGAGATCACTCTTGATCTTCTCTAGATTGGAGAGCATAAAACCTATTCTTCTTTTGAGGCTCCACATCCCCACTACTAGAGGCAACTTGCTTATCCTGTCTTCTTGGAACCCTTGCCTTTGGACAATCTTTCATCTTGTGGCCATTCTCACCACAACTAAAGCAACCGTCTCTACCGACAAACACCTACCCTCATGTCCCTTACCACACCTAGCACAAGGGGGCCACAGGGACTCATTACTTATCCCTTGTGGCCTAGGGTTAGACACCCTTTCACCCTTATACTTAGGAGCATTAGAAGAGCCTTGTTCGGAAAAAAATTGTCGATTCCTAGAACGACCATGTCCATCGAACCCCTCATGAAAAAACTTATCATTATCCATCCTAGACCTCTTTTTCTCTCTAGATTTTTCCTCTTTAAGTTTATCTTCCTCCATTTGTTGAGCATACACCATAAGACGTCAGATATCCATATAATCATGGAGCATTGTCGTACGACATTCTTTTGCAACTATGTTGGACACCCCCGTCACAAACCTACTCATCATATCCCTCTGACTTGCTACCATAGATGGAGAATATTGATTTGAGCCGTCACAGTTTGGGCTTGGGTAGTCAAAGCTTGGGCCAACATTTGGAGAGTCGACCTAATCTCCGTATTTGACATCTCCAGGGGATCAATTGGAGCTTGAGGAGGAGCTTGGTGTGGAACCTCTTGCTCCACATTGCCTTTATCTTCTCTCATAGCATTTGCCCTTGTAATAGCCATACCCTAAAAATCAACGTGAACGGATTAGAAGAAGGACCTACTAGAGCCAAACTCTATGGCATGACTTAGAGAATGAAGAAGTGAGATTTCCTAAGCATCCAATAGCCTCCTATTCATAAATGTGGCACACTTCATATTTATAAACAAGACTCTACTAGACTTGTTTGAGACAATCCTAGAACCATTATAAACCTTGTGCTCTGATTACCAAGTTTGTCACGACCCAGGGGTATACCCTAGAAGTAACACGGCGTACTTGACCCCGAATGGGTCTCATACAAGCCCTTAGCATATAATGAACATAAGATAATAGAAAAGTACGACAAATTTAAAAACGTTATCCATACAATTGAAATCTTTATAAAATGCAAGCGAAAGTCTTTACTACACTTTGTCTCAAACCATCTATACTCAACTGTGAATTAAAACTCTTGGGACGCAGCCCATACAATAGTCTCAAACATGAAATAAAAGACATAAAGAAAATAGTGGGTTTTGTCCTCAAAGCTATGAGGACTCACCAAATCTTCAACTCCTTGCTCCTTAGAAACCTATCTCCAAGAATAGAACTCAAGTCTCCAAACCCTACATTTGATTAGAATGTAGGCAAAGTATGCGTTATTACAAAATATACTAAATATGTTAGCTAACATAACATCATAATAGCATAAGATAAGGGTTAGTCAACATAAGACATAATCCACAATCATATGAAAATACTTCATGAAACAACAACTATAAGCATAAGAGACAATATCATTATCACAAGTAAAGTCTTCAATATAAGCATCACATTGGCATTATTCAACTCTTAGTCATTTATACCAAATAAGACTACACACAAGTAACTAATATGCTCAAATTACACCTCCCTAAAGAAGTATAAACGATCGTTATCAAGTAAATAACCCAACTTGGAGGTTGGGGTCGATCCCACGAGGAATATGGTTTAGACTTAAACTTAACTTACGATTATATTCGTTTAGTCAACATACTTCTGAAACAAGTATTTAAAGGAGGGGGATTTGTGAAACAAATTCTGGAAATTATGCGAATAATCAGTGAGCAAGATTCAAACTTTAGTTGTTATCAAGATGAGAGAGAAACTAGGGTGTACGTGTTCCCCATAAGCTTATATCGCGGTAATCCTAGTAATAGTAATCCTTTCCTAGTGTATTACATGCAAAGTTATAAGTTAGGTATCTCCAATTACTTGGTTCGGCAACTAGAGAATTTCAACCCCGGACCTTGATCTGGCTACGAGTGTATAATTTACCTAACCCTTACCTTTACCTCATATTAGATATCCCATTAATGTATGGCTTAGTTTTCAGCCTCACACCAATTGACATTAGACTATTATATAGTATCACACTAAATCTATGTTGATAATTCTTTTCTTATGAACTACATCCTTGGTCCGACAAGTAGCAAAAATGCAAGTTCTAACGTTTGCAACCGCTAAAAAGACTTCTAAACGAAAGAATTATCAATGCATGGAATAACACTATTCAAAATTTACTTAGTTACTATTCATACTTTGTTAATCGCTCATGGTTCCCACAACCTTAGTTGTCGATTTAGTTACCCATAATAGCAAGAACACAATTCATATTTTAGATGAAGAAATCATGAACTTACGAAATAAGTAGAAGAAACCCAGAATCTCAACTTGAATTTCAAAGTCAAAATCTTCAAAACGAACTTAAGGAAATCAAGAATTGCTAAAATTGCAAGTTAATCTCCAAAGACAAATACTAGAACAAAAGTAATAAGGTCTGACCCCCAAAAATGAGGTTTACATGCCCTATTTATAGAATAACAAGTCCCAACTAAAAAGGAAATGAAATAGGGAAATAAAGTTTCTGGACGCGGTTGTAACTGACGAGACTGACCTACGGACCGTGGACTGACCTATGGTCCGTTGATCCCTTCCGTGATTTGAGACTTAAGGCAATTTTTCAACTTCACAAATCTCTAACTTCTCAGTACCGAATGACGACTCAACAGCACGGCCCGTGACTCAATCCACGGTCCGTAGATCCTCCTCCGTAGTTTCATACTTAGACTTTTGAAATCAGGTACTGGAACCACATTCTCCGAACCATTTGACGAAACTGCAGGACGACCCGTAGGTTGATCTACGGTCCATCACTTGTAACCGTGATTCCACACTTAGTCAAGAATTTCCTGATTTTCCTCTAAGCCTTTCCCATCGAGCTACGCCCTTCACCTATGGACCGTGACTGGACCTAAGGTCCGTAAGTCACATCCATAGGTGGCTTTTTCTGCAACATTTCTTCAGCTGTCTCCTAACTCCCACGTCCGAACTTATTTCCTGCAAACACGATAAAAACACATTAATACCAATACAAAATGGCTCTAGACACATCCAACTCTTAAGTGAAATGTATTAAAAATACCGTAAACTCACGGTATATCAACGCCCTCCACTTAAATTTGTTGTTTGTCCTCAAGCGACACACTAAGACTCTAAGCGACACTTGTATAGAAGCAAACATTCAAGCACAAACAGTCACATGGCTCTCTATCCCGACTTTCTTTTTGAGTGCAAATCTTTTCTCTTAGACTCAACAAGCTAACTCATGCAGATCGTAATATGACAAAGATTGACCAATCAACACACAACATACACTGTTTTGCTATCACCAAGGTACCAATTTTCCGACAATGTCACTAGTGCCCTTACTTCAAACGAAATCCCTTTTCACAAAATGAATATAATTTTGAGTACAAGGATTCATTCAACACTCACGCTCAGAAGTAATTTCATGTACAGTTAGTGGTCAATTCCT
>NW_006238971.1:2227311-2227392 GCF_000226075.1 Solanum tuberosum | reverse complement strand
TCTTTTCACACTTTTCTTTTGCTTCTTTTGCACAAAGTCACATCCTCTTTCATACCTTCTCCTTTTTCAACACTAAACTCT
>NW_006238971.1:2189620-2217961 GCF_000226075.1 Solanum tuberosum | reverse complement strand
TACAGTTAGTGCTCAGTACCATAGGCTTTCCCTTATTTCCACTTTTTAGACTCTCCAAACTAGTTGCTAGGATCACTATAGGACTTTTCTTAGCTTGTAACATAGGATCACTATATGTCCTCCTTGACATTACATTGGCTATTTACCTCTTCCTTGACCTATTTTTGGCAACTTTTCATCTCAATTTCTTTCCCATAACTCTTTTCAACCAAGGATGCAACTTTTGACTCTTATTTCTCATTTTCTTCTTTTTCATTTACTTTCTTTTCTTTCATTTCTTTTCACACTTTTCTTTTGCTTCTTTTGCACAAAGTCACATCCTCTTTCATACCTTCTCCTTTTTTCAACACGAAACTCTTTTCATACCCTTTTTCCATTTGGCTTCCTTTTTCATAGCCATCCTCAACTTATGCATTTTGCATTAGTTGAGGTGCACAATGTCCGTTGTCGGACCAGGGCTAAGATCAAGGTAACTTTTGGGCTTATCCACCCTCAACTTAGAATTTTGGCCTAAGTCGAGGTGCACATGTCCAAGGAGGGACCGGGGCCAAGATAATGTTTTTAAGGGAAGGTGAGTTAGGTGAATCAAAAGAATTGGTCAATTTTAGGCTCAAATATTTGGATCAAAAGGGAATAATGCTACCATTTGGTTAGATCATTTTAGGCTTAAGTGGACTAATTTGAACAATAGCCTATGATCACTTCCTAACTTCTAGCCTAGATTATCCTAGCAGGACCAACGGGGCAAGTTCTAGATTGGCACAAAAACTGTCTGAACAATCAACTATTCTCACACACTCTTGGCACATAGTTTAATTATCAGATTATCAGATTACCAAGTTCAAGTTATAACTTAAGTCATGAGATCAAGTTGGTTCTTTATCATGTCATACTCAGAGCCAACACATTTAACTCATTCTAGCCTACATATTTTAGCACATATCACAAATTTTGGACGTGTATCATTTTTTTCATTCATTATTATGCCATCATGCTTCATTCTTTCTCATGATTCTACACATACATTCCTAACACATGCCGGTTCAATAGAAATTAAAACAATTTCTTGGGGAAAAATAACACAGGCAAGAAAACCGCAAGAGAGGATTATGAGTTGGGTTACTTAGACTTCACCCTATCACTCAAAATCTATTTACCCCACCCCCAACAAATAGAGTGCAATTGTCCCCAATGTACAAAATGTAAAGATTAAAGGATTGGGTGAAGCAAACCTGTGGCGCATAGCGTCGAAGACTCATCAACAAGCGGGTGAGTTCGGTTTCCCGGAGCCTGCTAGAACAACACTTGGGTCACCCTCAGTAGTGCCCACATCCTCTATCACAACACCCTCAGTAGTGCCCACATCCTCTATCAATCACTCTTATCGCACCATCAGTGGTACTCACATCATCTCGCACAGTGGCCTCAGTGGTGGGACTAGAACTCGAGGCTCCAAGAGTACTCTCACGAACCCTCTGCTGGCGCAATTTCTCATCCACAATGGAGGCCTTCCTTGCCTTTTCATGTTGCTGATGCTCCCTCTTCTTTGCCCTAGCATCCATAGTAGTGTCAAAAATATGACTAGAGCGGTGGCTCTTCCCACGAGCACGGGTGGGCTCGGGCTGTGCTACGCCATCTATGAATAAAGCATCCAGCATTGTATCATCAACCAATGTAGTAGGTGCAGACTCTGGCTCGTCTGTGGGTGGGGCAATGATGGCATCAAGGTCCGTTCAGAAACTGTCTAACTCGGTCCGAATATAGGAAAGATCTATGACGGGGGCTGGTCATGCAAGGACCCTTAACTCGAAGGCGTCTAGGCGCTTATGAATGGCCTGGACCTTCCAGTCTATCATGGTCTCCTTCCTAACCTCGGATTCTGCAATAGACCGCTGCATCCATGGCCTCACATGTTGGAGCAGCGTGTCCATCTGAGCCTCTAATTTCTAAACTTGAGCTAAGGGTACAACAACATTTCCTAAAGATGGGGTGGCTCTAGATGAGCTAGGGGCCCGATTGGCGGCCTGAGATGGGGAGGCCGGGGCATTATTAGTGTGGGCTGGAGGGGCAGGGTCATCAGCCTGCATCTGCTCCACATCACCTACTAAATCTTCTCTTAATGGGAGCACCACAATCTGTGGACCACATTGTGGGGAAGCTACGTTGGCCTCATCCCGAATAAGGCCGATATCAAGAGTCTCAATCGCCTGTACCAAAGTGTCACAATGCCAGATAGGCACCCCAGAATCCCTGCACAACTGGAAGATCATACACGGGAAGGGTAAAGTGGTGGTGGTTCTAAATTCCCTCTCATGGATCTCCACTAACAGCATGTGGGAAAAGTCGATCTCAAACCCAACTACCAAGGCTGCAACCATCATTGATCTGTCCCATGTAAGCGCATTATCAAACTTAGTGGGCGATATCCTGTTTCGCACTAAAAGCCAAAAGAACTTGGCCACCAAATTAAGGGTGGCCTTTCGAATACCCAAGCGCGGTGTGCTGACCCACTCTGCACGCTCTCTACCCACAGCTATGTGCCTGGCCATCCAAAGTAATACGACCTCCCTCTGCTCTGCAATCCGCTGGAACGCTCCACTCATCACAATGTCCCACCGGTAGTCAAATTTGGTTATGCTTAGTGCCCACCTAGTGCCCAGACCGTAGAGGAATTGGCTGATGGTGATCTGCGATATGTCCACCGAAAAGCCTCGAACTAGAGTGGAAGTGAGAGGGTCCTGGGATGTGGGATTGGACCTCTTGTCGATATAACCACAGAGTGTGGCAGCATATGAGGCATATAATTCTCTCACTATCTCCTCACTATAGGTCCTAGGGCTCCGATCCATCCACTCACATTTATGTTTTTGATAGAGCCGGTGGATGTTGAGTATGGTGTGTAGGCTCCCCGTGAGAACTCTGTGCTCTTCAGTGATCAGCCGGGCCTTCTTCCTCTTCTCATTTAACATTGAGGCATCCCTATATATCAGCCATTGACCTTTCACGCACCATCTATTAAGCTCTTCAGCAACTAGAGCAGGGTCGGTGTTAGGTGGAATTGGAATATTCCCCGAACTAGTAGCCTCATCAGACGAGGCAGCCCTATAATGTGAACTGGAGTCGAAAGCAGGGGAAGACTTAGAGCCGGAAGCAGAACCAGCCTCAAAGTCGGAGCAGAACCAGCCGGTAACCCAATCAGTGTGTTCTCCTCATCAGACTGGGAGTCAGTGACTACGTCGGTAACCACTTGCTAGGATTGATTTCGGGTAGCACGAGGTGTAGTAGGGGATTTCCTTGTGGCCTGTGGAACATATGCGTGATCCTTCTCCACATCCACGTCTTCATCAATCAGCCAAAAAGTTGGCGCCACAGATTATTTTTTGTCCCTCTTTGTGTAGGTCACTTGGTCCCCGGCAGCGGCGCTAAAATCTGATATGCTCAAATTATACCTCCCTAAAGAAGTATAAGCGATTGTTATCAAGTAAAGAACCCAACTTGGAGGTTGGGGTCGATCTTACGAGGAATATGGTTTAGACTTAAACTTTACTTATGATTATATTCATTTAGTCAACATACTTCCGAAACAAGTAATTAAATTGGGGGGGGGGGGAGATTTGTGAAACAAATTCTGGAAATTATGTGAATAATCAGTGAGCAAGATTCAAACTTTACTTGTTATCAAGATGCGAGAGAAACAAGGGTGTATGTGTTCCCCATAAGCTCATAACGCGGTAATCCTAGTAATAGTAATCATTTCCTAGTGTATTACATGCAAAGTGATAAGTTAGGTATCTCGAATTCCTTGGTTCGGCAACTAGAGAATTTCACCCCGCACCTTGTCTGGCTATGTGTGTATAATTTACTAACCCTTACCGTTACCTCATATTAGATATCACATCAATGTATGGCTTAGTTTTCACCCTCGTACCAATTGATATTAGACTATTATATAGTATCACACTAAATCTATGTTGATAATTCTTTTCTTATTAACTACCTCCTCGGTCCGATAGGTAGCAACAAGGCGAGTTCTAATGTTTGCAACCGCTAAAAAGACTTCTAAATGAAAGAATTATCAATGCATGGAATAACACTATTCAAAATTTACTTAGTTACTTAATCGCTCATGGTTCCCACAACCCTAGTTGTCGATTTTAGTTACCCATAATAGCAAGAACACAATTCATATTTTTAGATGAAGAAATCATGAACTTACGTAATAAGTAGAAGAAACCCAGAATCTCAACTTGAATTTCAAAGTTAAAATTTTCAAAACGAACTTAGGAAATCAAGAATTGCTAAAATTGCAAGTTAATCTCCAAAGCAAAAAACTAGAACAAAAGTAATAAGGTCTATCCCCCAAAAACGAGGTTTACATGCTCTATTTGTAGAAAAACAAGTCCCAACTAAAAAGATAATGAAATAAGGAAATAAAGTTTCTGGACGCGGTTGTAATTGACGAGACTGACCTACAAGCTGTGGTCTGACCTACAGTCCATAGGTCCCTTCCGTGATTTGAGACTTAGGCAATTTTTCAACTTCACAAATCTCCAACTTCTCAGTACCGAATGACTACTCAACATCACAGACCGTGACTCAATCCATGGTTCGTAGATCCTTCTACGTAGTTTCATAATTAGACTTTTGAAATCAGGTACTGGAACCACCTTCTCTGAACCATTTGACGGAATTGCAGGATGGCCCGTAGGTCGATCTACGGTCCGTCACTTGTAACCGTGATTCCATACTTAGTCAAGAATTCCCTGATTTTCCTCCAAGCCTTTCCCATCGATCTACTCCCTTCACCTATAGACCGTGACTGGACCTACGGTCCGTAAGTCACGTCCGTAGGTTGCTTTTTGAGCAACATTTCTTCAGTAGTCTCCTACCTCCCACGTCCAAACTTATTTCCTTCAAACACGACAAAAACACATTATTACCAATACAAAATAGCTCTAGACACATACAACTCTTAAGTGAAATGTATTCAAAATACCGTAAACTCATGGTATATCAGTAACCTAAAAGCATACTTGTGCAATGCATGAATAGTATCCCATAATACCATCCAAGCTAAGTATCCCTTTTTGGTCATCTTAAACATAGTCTATATACATGGTCAAGTCTTAGGCTTTTCGACCATAAGGACACTATACTCCTAAGTAACCTCAAAGCACACTTGTGCAATGCATGAAATGCATCCCATAATACCATTCACACTAAGCATAACCACTAAGCACAACCTTGAAATCATCTTAGTCATATTCACCCTACTTTGGTCTTACTATTAGCTATCTTCGTATAGACAAGGGAACTATCACATTTAGTCAATCATCTCATGGAAGGCAACTATAGCAACAACCCAAGCTAAACTTACACTATATAAGAGAACACTTCATAACTAGCTTAAAGTCATAATGGCATCCCATACTACCACTCATACTAAGTACCACCTTAGGCTATCATGAGTGCTCACTAGTTGGGGACGAGTCCCTCCTTTCTATTTTCCATTAATCATTTAAGGTACTTCTCTATTTAGTACAAGGCAAACATATGAATGAATTCTATTTCTCAATTCAAGGCTACCAAGGAATGACACCCTAATAGGCTAGACCATGCTATCATCTTGCTAACATAACTATATTATGCTAAACTAACTAACTTGGAAGGCATACTATCGTGCAAGTCCAAGCTATCCTATGAAGGGTACAAGTGTTCCATCCTAGCTACCATGAAGTAGTCCTAGACCAACTAAGTCATGCTACCCTTACAAGCACACTATGATGCTAATGCAAGCTACCCTTAGAAGAGTATGATTCTCAATCCTAAGCTACCCTTAGGAGAGTATAAGTCCTCTATCCTAAGCTACCATGAAATGGTCTTGGCCAAAACAAGTCATGCTATCATGAAGGCATCCAAATAATGCTAGTTCAAGCTAACCTAAAAGAGTATGAATCCTAAATCCTAGACTACCATGACTACCACTAACTCAAGCTACCCTTGACATGCATCTTACAATGCTAAGTGAAGCTACCCTTAGGAGAGTAAGAATCCTCAATCCTAAGCTACCAAATCTTTGTCTTGTCTTACCAAGACAAGCTATACATGAAGGGATTATATGTCACTACTTCAAGCTATTCTAGTCTAAAAAGCTTTGATTCATTTTAGGTTATTAAGCCAACCTAGAATCATTCTATGTGAGAGAACCTTGTATCTCCTTGCATATTTGTGTCTAAGTGTGTAAATGAGAATAGACTTTGAACAATACACAACAAGATGACATTATATTAACTTTACTCTTAAAGCCCTAGCTATTTTGATTACAAGCCTTACTCTCAAAGCTTTACTTCTTACTATCATCATTATACCTAGATTTCAAGGTATTCTAATCACATTCTTCATTAATGGGTGATTCTAGTCATAATTGATCATAAAGGTTCAATTTCTAACTTTACTAGTCATGATCCATCATATGAACTATAATCTAATTCAATTCATGTCTATATGTTCCTGTTCTTGAACAATTACTACTAATAACATCAAATTCTAGAAGATCAAATCTAAATCTTCACTTTCACCTTTCATGGTATAAACCCACATAATATCAAGTTCATCAATTAAACTAGGTTTAACCATGGAAAACACATAAATTCATCATAATATCATAATTCAATACTAAAACAATCATAAACAAGTATTATCCACTCGATTGGAATCATACTCAAACACTACCCACAATGTAGGAAGAAACTCTAGCTAGAATTAGGCTTTTGTCTTCACAATTGGGGAAAATATAGGGGGGCTCTATGGGTGGAAGAATTCATAGATGAATAATCTAACATAGCCCTAACACAAGCTTGACACAATGGAGGAAATCCGCCCTACTTCCTTTTTCTTCTTCTTCTTCTACTACTTCTTCTCCTTCTTCTCCTTTTCCTTCTTCTTCTGCTTCTTCTCCTTCTTGTCCTCATCCTCCTCCTCTTCCTCCTCCTCCTTCTTCTTCTTCTCCTTCTCCTTCTCCTTCTTCTTCATATTTTTCTTCTTCTTCTTCTTGTCTTCTAGAGAGAGAATTTCTTGAGAGAATTTGGGGTCTTGGATGAATGATTTAATTGACTTAGTTTAGGGGTCTATTAGGATTATATAGGTGGTTTAATAACTAACTAACCGACCTCACTTAACCCCTAACTAACTACCAATTAACCCCCAATCCCCTAACTTAAAATGATTTCACTTAAAATCTGCCTTATCCACGAGACTGCACCCACGGACAGTCGGTGGGTCTATGGACCATACTGGTTACTCGTGGGTGAGGGTCTGGGGCTGGAAGGTGCAGGTAAGGTCAGGCCTTGACCCACAACCCCTTCCCATGGGGAATGGGTCCATCCACGACTCGTGGATGCCCTTCGTGGGAGGTCACTATTTTGGACAACTTTTGGGCTGTTTTGGGGTCCTCCTCAAAGACTCCTTGGTTGGTCCTTTGGGGGTCGTACCTTGATGCCCTAACCCTAAAGCCCTCATTCTAAGTACGGGAAGTCATTTTACGAGCTTAACCCTCATATCCAACTCTAAAACTCTCATGAAAGACTCTAGAACTCTCTAGTTTAGCTTACAATTTTTCCGGGTATTACACTTGAATGTGGTGTTGTTAAACATTAGGTGGTTCTTGTTGTGAGCCTAATGTGGTGGTAAAGAGTAATAGTTTTGGGATGATATTTCTTATAGAGGGGTATAGATCCTGAACCTAAGGATTTGGGTTAAGCTTGAATATAAAAATATCATACCATTATACTTAGACCTTAGTAAGAGTAATCCTGTTCTATACTCAGTCCAGTCGTCATTCGAGGACGAATGATCCCAAGGGGGAGATATTGTAACACCCCAACAAATTTGCTGAACTAAGATTCGACCATCCTTCATTGTGAGTGGGATTTTACCGAGGAATTAAAATTTGTTGAGTCTTAAGGTCAATAGATGTAGCACCTTGAGTTCCAAGTAGAACAAAAGAGAAAGCATTCAAGTCATTCCTAGTTCTTCTAAATTTTGGGTCAACTTCAAAAAGCCTTAACTACTAGTAGAGGATGAATTAGGTGGGCTAAAATATGGAAAATTAAAGGTCTTCGAGTCCTCTTTCCAACACCACTGAGTTTGCTAAATTTTGAGCTCTGAGTAAAAAGTTATGACTGACTTACTAACGACGCCCAAACCTGGCAGCAGCTCTGCGATGGCTCCGCGTTATGGAGCCAATACGGACTTCATTGCCTGCTGAAAAATTATTCGGACTCCCAGCTCATTTTAAATATTTCTTTAAGAATATTTTATTCCTAAAAAACCTTAGGAGGTCATCTAAATTGCCCTAAACGTGTAGAAAGATCAATTTTCTTAAATCAAACTCTCTCATCCACTACAAAAATTCTACACTCAAGAAATTCAAGAAACGCTAAGGCTAGGGTTCTTCTTCCAAGATTTTCCTTCAAGTTATTCAAGAAGATGGTTCTTTCAGGTATGTGAGACTTTCATAGCGTTGGGTTCATTCACCCGCATGCCAATCATGTTTAGTCTAGCAAAATTCGTTCTAGAAAGTTGATGATTTTGAATTGTGTTCTTGAATATTGGCTTTAGTTCTTGAGTTAAGTTGGGATTGTTGAGTTCTTGAGGAAATCGTGTTGATTTTAGAGTCTTTTATGAATAGATTCTTGTGTACATATACTGGGTATTTGAATCTAAGTGAATTTGAGAAAATAATCGAATTTAGGCGAATTGGGGTTAGAAAATGAAGAAGGAAAAAGTCGGGCGAATGTGGCACTTCACTCCGCATCTTGGACCTGCCCTCCCTATGCCCAAAATCTTTCTCCGCATCGTGGAGAGTTCGCAGACCCCTCTGCCTCAAAATTTATTTCGCGACCAAATATTAAAATGAATCACCGCGTCGCGGACTTGCTTCCAAACAGTGATTTCTTGATCGTTTCTCATGTTTAACTATCTAAAAACACTTCTCAACATCACGATATATTTCCTATCAAAAATCATAACCTTGAATTCATAATTCAAATTCAAGGTAGAGTTAAGAGTTAAGTCTGAAGAATTCTTTCGAACATTTTAAGAAAGTCCCTTTTTTGTCTTTTTGAGGAGTCTTCTACTAATAACTTGTTTCAAGACTTGAGCAAGTGAGTATGAGAGTGAGGAGAATGTATTCATGAGTCTACCTTATCATTACGATAATATCATGAACCGTAACTCTTGAATTCATATTTCAAATTCAAGAGAGAGTTAAGAGTAGAGTTCAAGAAAGCCTTTGGGTTCAATTGTGAATCCTTTGAGATGAACTATTGATTCGAGCTAAATTTTGAGAAAGTAAATATGAAAATGGGAATTGTTGTATACATGAGTTCAATGTTGTTATGTAGACCCTCGAGTCGAGTCGTTCATTCCCATAAATTCTACATGAACTCCATAATTTTATTATCTTTAAGAGGAGTAATATCTTCAAGTTCTAAGTCTTGAGTATTGATCCCCTAACCCTTTTGAGATTTTATTCCCAATCATGGGACGATTACATGTTTTCCATGTAGTCCTTGATATGAGTTGTTCATGCCCATAATTCCGCATGAACCCTAAGAGTTGAACATTCTTGAGATGAGTAGTATCCTGAAATCCATGAGTTGAGTTGTTCATGCCCATAGTTCCACATGAACCCTTTGAGTTGAGCATTCTTGATTGAGTAGTATCATTGAAGTTCTTGAGTTCTGAGTTGTTGAGTTTTGAGAATCGAGTTCTATGTACACTACAGGAAAAGTGTGAATTACATGGGGATTTTCCTAGGGATTAGTATGAAAATCCGCATGTAATTCACCCATAATTCCGCATGAACCCTCTGAGTTGAGCATTCTTGAAATGAGTAGTATCATTGAAGTTCTTGATTTTTGAGTTGTTGAGTTCCGAGTATAGAGTTCTATGTACACTATAGGAAAAAATGTGAATTACATAGGGAATTTCCTGCAATTTTTCATACTAATCCCCAGGAAAATCTCCATGTAATTCACCCTTTTATTGTAGTGGTATGGTTATTGAAAATCTTGAATTGAGTCATTCACATCCATCATTCGGCATGAACCCTATTTTGAAAAGTCTTTTACAACTTTTTCTAAACTTGTTTGTTGACTTGACCACTTCAGTTGAGAAAGATTAGAGTCGAGTTCATTTTCTTTAAAATGATATATGGGAACTAAGTAGTCCCAAGAGTAAATGTTTTCACAATTAAAATAGGAGGAAACTGAAATTTCCAAAAGAGTTTTGAGTAGTTGAATAACATCTCTCTTTAGAGAAAGATTTTCAGTAATAATCTCAAACCACAGAAAGAGTTGTGTTTTTAAACATATGAACTGCGTATATTTTGGGAGTAGTATTGAGCACCGATACGAGGACGAGTTCAGATAACTCAATTCTCAATAAACCATGTAACCAACGTGGGTAGAAAGGGTCATACATTTTAGATGATTCCTTAATGCTTTTAAGCATAGCTTAGTGGATCCACTTAGTTGAGAGGTCTTATGCCTTGGTAAAGTATAGAACAGTTCTTGTAGCCTGGGTGAGACACTGTATCATCACATAGCTCATAGTGATGGTTGTTGGTTAGAGAATCTGCCAAATTGAGTTATTGTGTATCTTTACTTACAAATAAGAGTAAAAGAGTTTTATTGTATTTTTAAATACATTGAGTTACAAATTACTGTTTTAACTACTTTCTTTATAATGCATCTTATTATTTCTTTTATATTGAACTAAGTTGTGTACTTCTGAGTTCTTGAGTATCCTTTAGTCGAGTTGAGTAGAGGTGAGTATGGTTTCCTTTTTTTATCATTTCAAGCTTGCTGGTTATGTTCAGTGTTCTCCTTACATGCTCGTACATTCAATGTACTGATTCCATTTGGCATGCATTATTTTATGATGCAGATACAGGTATTCAGGATCAACAACCGGCGCTCTATTGATCCATTCGAGTTCCAGCTAGATTTGGCGAGCTTTTTTACTTTCTGAAGGGTTTCACATTGAGTTTACATTTCAGTTTTTGTTATTAGAATGTCGTGGGTCTTGTCCCGACGTCCATCTTAGTTAGTAGAAGCTTCATAGTAGTAGTTGAGAAGTTTGTTTCATTTTCATTGTTGATGTTCTAGACTTGAGTTTCCTCTTTGTACCAGTGGATGTTTTCTTTAAAATATTCTGAGTATCTATTTTGAGATTTTGAGTAAAGTTTTACTTTTGAGTTCATATGTTGTTGAGTAAGTCTTCTGTTGAGAGTTTAGCCAAGCCAAAGGTTCGCTTAGGGCCAATGATGAGTCCACAATTTGGACTCATTAATGGCTATATTTTAATAGAATTAGTGTCCTCAAATGCATATTCTATCTCAATAACTGATGTAAATCCTTGAGTTTTAGGTATTTGGAGTTAGAGACAAAGCATGGACACTATTGGGCAAAAAGGAACAAAGAAAGCCTTAGGAATGAATAAAAGAAGGCCTGATGATTGATGATGTCATTCAGCGAATCGCCAATATCATTCAGCGAAATGCCAAATCGCCAAGATACCGCCTAAAGTTACAAAACGCTGGAGCTAAAATGGGGGAGAATTCGGCGAGCAGAAACCATATTCGGTGAATCACCGATCTAGTCGGCGAAGGACAACCAGGTCGCCAAAAGTATGATGGGAGAATCACGGAGTCATTCGGTGATACCGACCTAGATCGCCTAAAGTTACAGTAGCCAGACCAAGAAAAAGTGAAAAATGAATGCGAGATGAAGAGCAATCGGCGAATAACTGATCCGTCAGCGATACCTGACTTACTTCACCGAGTAGCTCTGAGCAGTGACATTTAAGACTTGTTTAAATTAGTCTTGGCTAGAGAGAGAAATTCATTCAGAAAGGGAGAAAAGAATTATTGAGAGAGAAAACACTACCAAAGGGTTGGGAGAATGATTTTAGCAAGATTTTGAGAGAGATTTTGTAACAGAGAAGATTATCAATTGAATTTCATCTTGTATCCAAATATGGGGGTGATAATTAATTCTGATCATTTTATTTTTGAGATGAGTGGCTAAAGCCCTTTACTTTGGGTTTTGATCATGAAGCCAACTGTTGAATATACTTAATGGGTGTTTGTTAATTGCTGAGAATGGTGCTAATCTGAAGTGGGTCTAAGTTGGTGCTGTGTTTCAAGATTGAATTGCGTTACGTCTTGTGTCAATTTCAGTGTCGTGCACTTGCTCGAGAGAGAGGTGTAAGGCCAAGGTGGCAATCTTAGCATCCTTAGTAGTGGGTTTTCGTAGTTTCAGCTCGAGAGAGTGAAACAAGGAGCTTGTCCTTTGTATCCAGCTCGAGAAAGTGGATTTGATGAGGGTAAAAAGTTGGCCTTCATTCAATCAGTGTTGAAGTTCAAAAGAATTCGACGTAGAAAAGGTGATTGTTCGAGAGAAAGTTACTTTATATAAGGTTCGACCTACCCACAACAAATTAGTCTATTATGAGCAGAAATGTTTACCCATTTTATTGAGATTTAATAGTTGGCTGATCAATTCCCTGAGTTTTACTTTAATCTTTGATAACTTAAGTTGAGCTATAAGTTTGAATTGGTAGTTAAAATCTGAAATTTGAGATTTGAATATTAATTGTGCAAGAAATGTTTGGTTGAAGAGACTGTCATTGTACTTCCATTTAAGTGATTCGAAGAACGCACTACTCCCTGTGGGATCGACAACTCACATAGTTGGGTTATTATACTGAAGAACGATCATTGGCATTTAGTATTGGATGAAATGCTACTTGATACATTAATCAAAATGATCCCGCTGCAGGGGAGTAGCATTACTTAGAATTCTTTGATTGAAGATTTGACACTTAAAAATTCGTTGGCTGTATTTGAAGTAGTTTTGGCTACTTTGTGTAGGTAGTGGCTGGAATACGTGAAAGTGAACATGAGTGAAGAAGAGATGAATGACAGCCGAGCAGGTCATTGAGAAGGTATAGACGACATCAATAGTGTCTGCAACCCAGCTCAATCGGGTGGAATGGGTGTAATCTGCATCCCACGAACTGAAGAGAGTGCGATGTTTGAAGTCACTAGCACAATTCTTCACCTTCTCCAAATGAGGGGAATATATGGAGGGCTAGATCACGAAGACCCGTATGAGCATGTGAGAAATTTTATTGAGGTTTGCAGCCCTTTTTCATTCAAAAATGTGTCTCAAGTGTCAATTCGGCTACGGTTATTCCCACTGTCCTTAACAAGAGAAGCTAATAAATGGTTAGCCGAGTTACCAAACAAATCCATCACATCATGGGAAGTGTTGGTTGTAGCCTTTAACACAAGATTCTTTCCTCCATCAAGGATGATGAAACTTAGAGACGCAATTCAAAGTTTCAAGCGATAGGAGGGAGAACCCATCCATGAAACACGGGTGAGATTCAAGAAGCTCCTACTCAAATGCCCAACTCATGGGCTACCAAATGATTTGTTACTTTAATATTTCTACCGGAGTCTAGATTCCGTTAATAATGGAGTAGCTGATCAATTGGTACGAGGAGAAATAATGTTACAACCATTTTAGGTAGCTTCGTTTCTTTTGGATGAAATGACTAGGATAAACCAAGCATGGTACACCCAAGAGGATCAGGTCTCTCCATTTGATTTTCGACTAACGCAAGAACAACTTGATAAAGAGAGAGAGAGAGAGATGAGAACATCAAGAAGATGTTAACTAAAATGGAAGTTCTACAAGAGCACATGAAGGGGACATGTGGAGTATTTTGAGTTGAGGAGGGTTCTTCTTTCGGTAACTTAAGGCCGAGAGAGAACCAAGGTTGGAACTTCAAAAGATATGAGGAGGGTTTCCACCCACGCCATCAACAGCAAGGTGGAAATCAAGGTTGGAACTATAAAAGGGGAGAAGAACAGAGAAGATATCATCAAGATTGGGCTAAGCAAGATGATTACTGGAAAAAGGAATATGATCATAAGGAGAACCATAATTACTCAAGTGAAAGCCCAAAATTAAATGGAAGTGCAGGTAGCGCCCGGGTGAATGATTTATTATCACGCATACTTAATAAAGTTGAGGGGTCGGATGATTTGTTGAAAGGAATGAAAGATGACTTTTCATCATTGAACAGGAAAGTAATTCTCATGCCGATACCATCAAAATACTTGAAGGACAACTGAGTCTATTATCAGCTCAGTTGACATCAAAGGCACCGATGAAAGATAACGAGAGAGGGCTGGTTGTAGTTACACGTAGCGGAAAGGTGGCAATAGGTAATGTGATGGGAAATGAAGATACTCAAAAGCATGAAGAAGGTAAAGGCATGGAGGAACAAGAATCACTTATTCAACCAAACCTTGCTAAAGAACCGCAAAAAGAAGTGGAACAACTTATTCAAATTCCAAAAGTTATACAACCTTTACCCAAAATACCTTCACCATTTCCCCAACGCTTAAAAAAAAAGAATGAAGATGAGAAGTTCAAGAAGTTCTTGTCGGTATTTCAAAAGCTATCAATAAACCTTCCACTGGTGGAAGAATTATTGGAAATGCCAGGATATGCCAGGATCATGAAAGAGCTAGTCACAAAGAAAAGGAACTTGGACTGTGAAACAATTGAAGTGTCCCATAGTTGCAGCGCAATTATGATTAAAGAGCTGATCACAAGGAGAGAAGACCCCTGGGCATTCACCATCCCTTGCACCATTGGCATGCTCTAATTCGCAAAATCTTTGTGCGACTTGGGGGAAAGCATCAACTTAATGCCCTATGCAATATACAAGCAACTCGGTTTGGAGAACCGAAAGCAACCACCATGAAACTCCTGATGGCGGACCGGTCAATCAAACATCTGGTGGGGATCCTCTATGACATCTTGGTAAAGGTATATTGGTTCATCTTCCTGGCTGATTTTGTAATTTTAGATTGTGAGATCAACACCGAAATCCCCATTATTTTAGGAAGGCCATTCTTGGCAACTGGGAGAGCATTGATGGATGTTGAAAGTGGAAAATTGAATTTTCGGGTGAACGATGATGAGATAACATTCAATATTTGTAAATCCATGAAACACCCAAGTGATATTCATGTGGTGTCCACTGAGGATGTTATTGATGAGGCGGTAGCTAGTGTGAGCCATTTGATGTGCATGAATGAACCACTTGAATCTGTGCTTACTAATTATGATGAATCCAAAGTTCAGGGCTATGAGAAAGTAGTAGCTGCCTTAACGAGATTAGGAGCATATTCAAAGAATCCAATCAAGCTGGATATTGACCAAAAAAATAGAGAAAGTCCTCCTGTAAAGCCGTCAACTGATGTACCACCTAATCTGGAATTGAAAGTCTTGCCCGCTCATCTCCAATATGCTTTCTTGGCGGTAAACAACACTTTACCAGTGATCATTGTAGTTGATTTGCTTGAATGGTAGGTGAGTTTACTTATTGAAGTATTGCGAAAGCATATAAAAGCTATAGGATGGACCATCGCTGATATAGTGGGCATTCTCCCTAGTATCTCTACTCACAAGATTCAGCTTGATACGGTTTGTAAGCCTAGTGTAGAGCATCAACGGAGATTGGACCCACCAATGCAAGAAGTGGTAAAAAAGGAGATCATCAAGTGGTTAGACGCAAGTGTGATCTACCCTATTGCGGATAGCAAATGGGTAAGCCCGGTGCAATGTGTACCGAAAAAAGGAGGTATCACGGTAGTCCCAAATGCAAAAGGGGAGCTTGTGCCGACTAGATCAGTGAACGGGTGGAGAGTATGCATGGATTATCAGAAGCTAAACTCATGGACTGAAAATGATCACTTTCCAATGCCCTTTATGGATCAAATGCTTGACCTGCTATCAGAGAGGGGATGGTACTGCTTTCTAGATGGGTACTCCAGTTACAACCAAATCTCTATTGCATCGGAAGACCAAGAGAAAACCACATTCACCTATCCTTATGGAACGTTCGCATTCAGAAGAATGCCATTTGGGCTATGTAATGCCCCAGCGACATTTCAGCGTTGCATGTTATCCATTTTTGCGGACATGGTAGAAGACTCTATGGAGGTCTTCATGGATGACTTTTTAGTCATCGGAGATACATTCGAAGAATGTTTGGAACACTTGGGGCAAGTACTCCAAAGATGTGTGGAAACAAACGTGGTTCTAAATTGGGAGAAATTCCACTTCATGGTGAAGGAAGGCATAGTTCTTGGGCACAAGGTGTCACAAAAAGGATTGAAAGTCGATAAGGCAAAATTTGAGGTGATTGAAAAATTACCCCCGCCGATTTCAGTTAAGGGTGTTCGCAGCTTCTTGGGACACGCCGATTTCTACCGGAGGTTCATCAAAGACTTCTCAAAGATTGCACACCTCCTGTGCAAAATCTTGGAGAAGGAAGTGAAGTTTTATTTTGATGACGCTTGTATGGTGGCGTTTTAAAGCTTGAAAGAAAAATTAGTATCCACCCCAGTCATTATCAGCCTTGATTGGTCCGAATCTTTCGAAGTGATGTGTGCTGCTAGTGGCACAGCACTGGGAGTGATATTGGTGCAAAAACGCAACAAGCTTTTTCACCCAATTTATTATGAGAGCAAGACTCTAAATAGTGCTCAACATAACTATACCGTCACCGAACAAGAGTTGCTTGCGGTAGTTTACGCATTTGAGAAATTCCGGGCATATTTGTTAGGTACTAAAGTAATTGTGCACACTGATCATGCTGCACTCCGTTAGTTAATGGCAAAGAAGGATGCAAAACCAAGGTTGATAAGGTGGGTGCTACTATTATAAGAATTTGACTCTGAGGTCAAAGATAGAAGAGGTTGCAAAAATCAGGTGGCTGACCACTTATTGAGGTTGGAGGGCAAGGAGAATGATGAACCTGAAACTGACATAAACGATTCCTTCCCTGATGAACAAGTGTTTGCAATCTCCCTTGAAAAGACCCCCTAGTATGTAGATTTTGCAAATTACATTGTGTGCGGACTGATGCCGAATGAGCTGAACTTCTACCAACGAAAGAGGTTCATGTTCGACGTTAAAAAGTACTTATGGGATGAACCTTACCTGTTTCGTGAATGTGCAGATCATATCATTAGAAGGTGTGTTCCAGAAGAAGAGGCGATAGGAATTCTCCATGCTTGTCATGCGTCGCCAGTGGGAGGCTACCATAGCGGGGTGCGTACAACCGCTAAAGTTCTCCAGAGTGGATACTACTAACCATCCCTCTACAAGGATGCATATGAATTTGTAAAGAAATGCGCCCAATGTCAAAAGCAAGGTGGAGTATCTAAAAGGCACGAGTTACCCCTTACTCCTATTTTAGAAGTGGAGCTATTTGATGTTTGGGGAATCGATTTCATGTCCCCCTTTGTGAGCTCGTTTGGAAATATGTATATCTTGGTGGCTGTAGATTATGTTTCCAAATGGATGGAGGCTGTTGCACTTCCAAACAACGAAGGAAAAAATGTCATCCAATTTTTGAAACGTTACATGTTTGCGAGATTTGGCACTCCTAGGGCAATTATTAGTGATGGGAGATCCCACTTTTGCAACAAGTGGTTCTCCGCTGCATTAAGTAAGTATGGGGTGAAACACAAAGTGGCAACCCCATATCATCCCCAAACAAGTGGCCAGGTTGAAGTGTCAAACCGGGAGATCAAAAACTTCTTGGTCAAAACCGTGAATGCCAACAAAACCGATTGGTCTCGAAAGCTCGATGACGCACTATGGGCATACCGAACCGCTTACAAAACACCTATTGGGATGTCTCCGTATCAACTAGTTTGTGGTAAATCTTGCCATCTACCTGCTGAGTTGGAACACAAAGCGTTGTGGGCACTGAAAGCCTTAAATCTAGACTGGACCAAGACCTCAAGGGGGGGAGTGGAACAGGTAAACGAATTGGATGAATTCTGATTCAGAGCTTATGAAAGTTCAGCCCTCTACAAGGAAAAAATGAAGAAGTGGGATGATGCGAATATCCTTAGGAGGGAGTTTAGAGTGGGAAACTGGGTGTTACTATACAATTCACGACTTCGACTCTTCCCGGGAAAGCTCAAGTCCAAGTGGTCAGGACCATTTAGAGTGAAAAGAGTATTCACCAATAGTGCCATAGAAGTTGAGGGGCAAGAGGGACCTGCATTTACGGTGAATGGACAATGCTTAAAATTATACTTTGGAGAATGCTAGGAGATTTCTTTAATTGAGGTGGTGTACCTGGAAGATGGTTGAGGGAATCTTCACGTCGTGCCACGACGTTAAATAAGGTGCTTCATGGGAGGCAACCCAAGTGTTAGTGTTTTGAATAATGTGTATTGATTTTGCAGGAGTAGGGATCATAAGCGAGACAGAAATTTTTCTGGTGAGTCACGGAACTATTTCGGCGAGTACGAGTACTCGGCGATCAGTTCACTCCATGGACAACCAGACAACTTAGTAAAGATTCCTTGTGACCCTGCTCTACTTGTTTACATGCTAGATTGTTTTCATTTCTTATCAATCTTTATTATATTTAGTTTGCTTGCAAAAAATACCCACTCTCTACCTACATTGGGGACAATGTTGACTGTTTTTGGTGGGGTTATTCCACTGCTAATCTCTCAATGTCCTCAGCATTAACAACACCCCTTGTTTGTATGAAATGTGACTGTTCTTGTGCAAAATTGAGTCTCAGTTTTGATCAATATCGATGACTCAAATAATGCTCATAATCGAACGAACATGAATGTACGGATACGATGAGACCAGGTGAAGTTATATAGTCAATATGTGAACTCTTTGCATCTCGTTGTGACTAGCCAAGTATCAAATTGATTCTCTTGTGATGAACGTTGCACACTAGCAAGAGTGTGGAGTCTTGCTTGACTTTGGTGTCAATGCCTTGTGTGATGAGCTTACTGTGAACCATGCATGATAACACCTAGAATTCGCCTCGTTAGTCCGGTCGACTAAGTAAGGCTATCTCTCGATATGATCTTAGGCAACTTCGAAGAGTGTGAGCTAATTTGACATATACCTCTTTTGTGGCCCACCTTGTGAGTGTGTGAACCTCTTTTGAACACCCTTTGAGCCTTACCTTTCTTTGGAAGAAACTTGATGAAAACATGACCTTTCTTAATCCACTATCCATAATCCTTGTGATTCGTGGTTGATTAAATAGCCAACTTAGGCCAAAAGCCTAAGTTGGGGGTGTGGTGAAAAGAAAAGGCGAGTCAAGAAGTGCAAGAAAAGTCCCCTTTAACCCATGGTGTTGAGAAAAATGGAACCCCTCCATACAAAAAAAAAAGAAGAGAAAGAAAAGAAAGAAAAAGAAAACGAATGAAAAAGTTGTGAAATAAAGTACAAAAGAAACGGGGTTCCGAACAATCCATAAAAGTGAATAATGGGATGACTTATGAGCACTAAAGAAGATGATGAATGAAGAGAAAAGGGAGTGTTGAAAGCACCACATTTTACCAGGATGAAAGTCACTGAGCCTAAATGCCCATACCTTTCACTCAGCCCCATTACAAGCGTTGAAAAGACCTTTTTTTTAATCTTGAGTGAGCCGAAACAATTATTGATTGGAAAATATGGTCAAACCTATGGGTGAAAACATGCATTGTGTTCTTCTTTGTGAGAGTGAGCGTTGCACTTGATTCCGAAATTTGAAATGATAAAACCATTGTGTGTAATATGTAATCATTCTTTGTGTGAGGGCATTTGAATACCTTTGTTGAGCTAGAACTTGCATTTGAAGCAAATATAGTGAGCTTGAGAATTTTTGACAATGGTGTGTCACAACTTGAATCTTTGAGGATACAATTGATCCTTGCATGAGTAAGTTGAGCCTTGTTGTGTACATTCATGATTGAGTCTTGTGTAGCACTGTTAGAGACATCCTTTTTGAACTGCTGAACTTGAGTTTTACTCGAGGAAAGCAAAAGTTTAAGGGGTGTTGATGAGTCCACAATTTGGACTCATTTAAGGCTATATTTTAATAGAATTAGTGTCCTCAAATGCATATTTTGTCTCAATAACTGATGTAAACCATTGAGTTTCAGGTATTTGGAGTTAGAGACAAAGAATGGACACTATTAGGCAAAAAGGAACAAAAAAAGCCTTAGGAATGAATAAAAGAAGGCTTGATGATTGATGATGTCGTTCGGCGAATCGCCAATATCATTCAGCGAAATGCCAAATCGCCAAGATACTGCCTAAAGTTACAGAACGTTGGAGCTAAAATGGGGTGAATTCGGCGAATCGCCGATCTAGTTGGCGAAGGACAACCAGGTCGCCAAAAGTACGAAAGAAGATACAAGCAAGTGCTGATAGGCGAGATGGAAGGATAATGGGCGAATCGCGGAGTCATTCGGCGATACCGACCTAGATCGCCTAAAGTTACAGAAGCGCAGGCAATGCCTAATATATAGAAACCTCTTTCAAAAACTCTCTCAACTAAAAACTAATATTTTGAGATAATGGAGCAACAATCTGAAATCAAACCAGATATTTCAGATAGCATGAATAAGCAAGAGGCAAAGGTATATTGTTAAAAAAATATGTGGAACTAATTTCATATATTCCTGAATATCATATATATGATTGAATAAATTTATGTTAGTTTTTATGTATTAGAATTATTTGAATCATGATTTCTAGTTTATTATACGAATAATGATAAGGTTTGTGTACACTTTATCCTTCTCATACCGCACTCGTGAAATTTCACGAAGTATATTATTAATTATTGTTGTTAATTGACAACTAATATGAGATAGAGAAAGTATATGTTAAGAATTTATATTTAAAAAGAGAGTAGATAACAAAACTAACAATATCACGGAGGACCAAGAATATATATTTAAGAATAATATTTATTTCATATAAATAATTGACTTTTTAAATTAACATAAATAAAGTATACATTTATATTTATTACTATTATTATTATTATTATTATTATTATTTTTATTTTTATTTTTATTAGATAACTTTCTTTGTTATATTTGTGATTATTTTTTGGGGGACGAATTGTTGTATTGTATCTGTTAGTTATATAGTAGTAGTAACAACATTTGTAAAAATATACATTTTTATATTATATTATAATAATAATAAGCAAAGGGAAAAAAATAATACTCAAACTTAAATTTCACTCCCGCCATCTTATGCTCACCCTTTCACTTCTCTATTTAAATCCAATTCCCAAAATCTCCCCCAAAAAAATAAAAATTGTATAAAGCCTAAATTTCCCTCCAAAATTTTAAAACCCAATAAAATACCCTATTCCCTCTTCACTAAACACACCACATTCTGTACGCCTCCCTCCCCTGTTCCAATTCCTTTTCTGTAAGTCCCTCTCCCCTCCCCCTTATTTATCTCAGTTTTTAATTTGATTTGAAATTTTTATGTGTGATGATTTTCTATTTTTTTTCATAATTTTTACAATATGAAATTTTTAGGTTGATTGAGATAAGTTTTTACAATATAATTTATTTTTATTTTACTCAGTCTTATATACTAAAGTTCTTGTTATGCGTGAATTCGGTGAAAGATTGAACCACAAATTTATTAGGGAAAAAAGTTTGAAAAATACTCTAACTTTGACCGAAATTGCTATTACGATACCAAACTTTATAGAGGACCTTTTACCCCCCTAAACTATTTAACATTGTATTTTTTTTACCCCTTGAACTATTTAATAGTGTGTTTTAAAGGTATATATGTGCCACATGGACACATTACTATTTATAATTATGCAATATTTTTTTATGTCCACGTGGGCACATATATACCTTTAAAATACACTATTAAATAGTGCAGGGGGGTAAAAGGTCCTTTCCAAAGTTTTGTATCGTAACAACAATTTCGATCAAAGTTCGGATATATTTCAGACCCTTATCCCAATTTATTATATTCAAATTTATTTGTAATAAGTTATTTTCACGGTTTAAATCGGTGAGTATTGTATTAGAACATATATATTTTTATGGCAGAAGTACTCATTACCCCCCTGAACTTGAAGCTTTTTATACAGTGTACACCTAAATTAAATTTCGTTTTAATTACCCCCCCGAACTTGTTTATTCCTCCGTCGCGTACACCTTTTTCGTCCACCTAACCCTGTTGGGACTACGCGCGCGACAACTGTCTAAATTGGTGATGTGGATTTCCACCTGGATAAATAATAGCCACCTGGATAAATTAATATTGCAAAAAATACACCTTTTTCGTCCACCTACTGCTGTTGGGACTACACGCGCGCGACAGCTGTCTAAATTGGTGATGTGGATTTCCACCTGGATAAATTAATATTGCAAAAAATAAATTTCTTAAATTTAAAATTCATTGTTTAAAAGTTATTTTTGAATAAGGGTGATTTCACGGAACTCCTTGAATTTTAAATTTGTCAGAAATTCTTACCAAGTAAGTGTTAATCTTTGTTTCCTTTACTTTTCATTTACATTTTACCCTATTTTTCGTTTAAAATATGCCAAATATTAAAGAAAAATGAAGATTTTACGTTTTTTTATCGTTGTAGCGTTATGATGTGGCAAAAAATCACTTCCTCACACGCCTAGTAGAGATTGTTGTCAATTTCTACGCCAGGTGGACGAAAAAGGTGTATGCGACGGAGGAATAAACAAGTTCGGGGGGGTAATTAAAACGGAATTTAGATTAGGTGTACACCGTATAAAAAACTTCAAGTTCAGGGGGGTAATGAGTACTTTTGCCATATTTTTATTGATGTAAAGATAATTTTCCGTCTGTATGAGTTTTATAAATGATATTGAAATTTGAGATCTATATCTATAGGTTTTAAGAATTTCAAAAAATTATAGGTTTGTTTATTTCTTTGCTGACTTTGTATTTTTTCTTAGTTTTTATTTGTTAAAACATTTTAGGAAAGAATTATCCAAGACATATATATTTTCTCTTTGAAATTATATATACATAGTTGCACATATAATGTCACTCCCCGAACCTACACCCTGGACGTAACTTGTCACGACCCAAAAATGGACGTGATGACACTCGTCTTATCCCACTAAGACAAGTCAACCTAAAACCCAACCATGGTGATAAAGTACGGAAATAAAATAAATTAAAGGTTTAATAACAATCACTAATGTGGATAACAAGTAATTTAACCAAATCCTCAAATCCTGGTTGTCACGTGTACAAGCCTCTAAAGTGTTACAATTGATTTAAAAGAAAAAAAATACAAGTCTCAAATGACATTGTTTCTAGAATATATCAAGATCATCAATAGGAGTAAGGAGGTCTGTTGAGATGATAAACAACTACCTCACAAATGTCCACAGGAAGCCTCAGACAAGAAAAGAAGAGAAAGTATCACGAAGGTCCGGGCTAGGGACCTACAAAAATGTAGAAGCAAGGGGTGAGTACCAAACCACACGGTACTCATCAAGTAACTTCTAAACACAAGCTAAGGGAATAGAATACAAGTACTCCTTACACCTCAACCGAACCTCCACAACTACAACCTGCATAAAACCAGCCCAACCTAACAGTTCACAATTTACATAGCACACAACTCAACAACAACACTCTAACAATTACATATCCTCAACAACAAGCTCATTATTCATCAATCACAAGTTCCACAGAAAGGCACTCACAAGATTAGCAAACACAATATCAAGTTCACTAATGATAAAGATGTGCAATGCAATGCCAAGTATAGCGATGCATGTCTGGCCTAGTAATACACACCCGCTGTCTCTTAGTCCGAGACCCATGGGGGAAATATCTGTTCATGCATCCGTCGCGGCGTGCGACACGACCCTCGATAATAAAATCTTTCGCGGCGCACGACACCTTCTTGAAATGGTACATCCTCTTTAATTTCTTATTCTTACTCAATCCACATAACATTTATCACAATCATGTCTCAGAACCAATGCAAAAAAAATATTCACACAAATAATGAAGAGATGACCATTTTCATAACAATGTACAATTCACAACAACACAATCGTGATACAACATCAATAATGAATCAACAAGTCTTTCAAACCATTCTCAACATATCACACACCAATAATTAATCACATTGCCTTTTATTACCCTTTTTCCATCATTAAAATTATTCAACATGGACAAATCAACAACCCACTACCAAGTCTCATTACTCCCCAACACATACCACAATGAGATACATGATTCTATGCACTTAACAAGGGTTTAAAAACTCACTTGCCTCAAATAATCGAACAATTACTCTGGGACTTGAGCCTTCCCATTTCGTTGGGCTTCCAAATCGATGCAATCTATTCAAATAAATAATCACAATAAAATTTTTGAAACTAACAACACCTATATCACAATATGTCTAGCTTAGACCCAAAAACTCACCCAATAAATAATTAAGTTTCTAATCTTGATGTCAATTAACATGACAACTCTCATATTTTTTAAATTTCAAGCTTAGGGTTGAATTTCAATTTCTCTAATATCATAAATATAATGATATTCATATATTTTTATATCCTTATATTTAATTACACATAATAATGTATCAAACTAGGATAATTATATAATATGATGGTTATAAGACATATTTGAAAAAGAAAAGAACGGAAGCAGTACGTTTTTCTATTGAATAGCTAAAACTAACGTTCCTTTATCACTTGGCAATGATTAACTAATGATTGGGCTACAGGTTTGTCCCCCATAGCGTTGCACACAGTTAACAATTCCCACTTTCTTTATCCCAACCTAATTGACATAACAACAATACAATTTCAATGTCATTCCAAATATAACGGTAAGATACCAAAGACTAGATAATATTTACCTGAAAGTGAAGTTTGCGATTCCCACGTCGGTCGCCTCTTAGAACAGGTGATTTCTGTTCTCCTTTTATTTTCTTAAATTATGAACCAAAAATTCTCAACCCTAATAATTTATTTCCCTATAGGGGTTAAGTGGTATATTGCATTAAACAAATTATAAACTTAACCCATAAGTATTAACTAAAATTAGTTATTTAATAATTAACCGTCAATTAATTAATTCTAGTTAAACGAATTTCCAAAATTTCTTAAAATGACCTTCCGGACCATTACATTATCCACCACTAAAATTCATGTTCGTCCTCGAATATATACAAGAAGAATGAAGAATAACCGACGTTACCAACAACCTATGGTATAATTTCCAGAGTCAATGTTTATCTCTCCAAGTGAGCTCATCCTTAAGACCATTCCATCAAGAGTAACTATTAAGAACTGAACTGTCGAATCAAAATTTGGCAGATCTATAAATAAAGAGTGATTATAAAGCCACAAACTAACTCATGAACACAACCTACACCGAAACCCACTAGACTATAACACAACCATCATGACGAATCTTTTCTAACATAACCACAATAACCTTCTGAATCAATATCGGCTACAACCAAAAGTGAACATGAGCCAACCACCACACACTCATAATGCACAAACCATGATAGATCTTATCAAGATTTCATTCTCACAATATAATATTTTCACGAGCTTAAGTTATAAAAATATGATCTTCAGATATCGAGTACTCATCAAAAGAAGATCAAACATATCTAACCCAAAGATGAAAATTGTCCAGTAACCGCCCAGCAAGGCGATACACCCAAGTATATTGAACCCCTAACAAAACAGTCAAAATGCTAGATCACTAACTTTGATTGTAGACAAACCTTAAGAACGACAAAACTAGATCCAATGGTCCCCACATTCAATAACACATAGCCAAAAAGTGATACCGGTGATGAGATAAATCTTAAGTTTGTTAGACAACTGTCACTCCCCGAGCCTACACCCTGGGCGGGACTGGCACTCGAGAACCATTGTTGGCCCCAAGCGAACCCTTGGTCTGGCTTACTTACTCAGCGGAAGACTTAATTCAACAAAGACAAGTCTATGCAATAAACTGGAATGTTATAATGGAACATTCAGCTTGGCCATTAAGGCAAACTCAAGTCTTAACATAAGATAATGATAATGAAAATACTAAAGAACTAACATCTGACTGTCTATGAAGCCTCTAAAACAACTGAGATGGATGTCGGAACAAACCCCACAACATCCTAATGAGTGAAATACTGAAAGAACTAAAGGCAATAAAAAAGGAGTCCTCCGGAATGCAAGGAGGCTCATCAACTAACTATGAAGTGCTCAATTGGATCAACGATGAGCTCGATGTTGATCCTAGGTACCTGTGTCGCATCATAATAAGATGTAGGCCAACTGGCATCAGTACATTGAATGTACGAGTATGCGAGTTGGAATGCTAAACACAACATAGGCTTGAAAGGAATCTGAAGAACTTACCTGGCTCAACTCAACTCAACATAACTGAACTCATTTCAATATAAAGTAGTTTAAAACAAGTGCAATATAAAGAAGAGTTGTTTAAAACATGATGTCAACTCTGTGTGTATGCAAAGATACATATAACTCTGAAATGTATGTAAAAATACTAAATAAACTGTGTATTTAAGAATACAATTACTTCTGTGGGAGTTTCTCTAACCGACAACCATCACGTAAGAGCTATTGTGATGATACTTCATTTTGCCTCACGCTGCCAGGGTCGTCCTATACCTTGCCGAGGGTATAGAACCTGAACTACTAAGTGGATCCACTAGTCTATGCTAAAAAGCACTAAGGAATCATCTAAAAAGTATGACCCTTTTCTACCCATGGTGACTACATGGTTTATGGGGGCTGTGAGTTTTCTGAATTCTCCCCATATCGGTGCACAATACAACTCCCAAAAATATTATATTAGCTCTTATGTCTAAAAACATACTTTTTTCTGTGATTTGAGATTAGTGCTCAAAAACTTAGCTCAAAGGCTATCTTGAAAATCAAAGTTTCTTATCTTGCATCATTTAGAAAGCGATTACTCTTTTCTGAAAACTAGCCCAAAGGCTCTTTGGAAATCGAGGTTTCCTTTCTAGTTTAAATGTGAAAAACATTTTAAACCCTTTGGGAAGACATTGTCCTTATATATTTTGAAGAAATGAATTTCAAACTTTACTCTTTAATCATTACTCAACTTGAACTTTAAGTCTTAAAACATAGTTAAAACATTTGGAAGAGACTTTTGGATAACTCTAAGAACTTCTCTTGACTTGACTCTGATCTTAACTTTCCTTGAATTGGATTATGGATTCAAGTTTCATGATATCATGTTTATGGATGATTTCATGATGTTTACATGTACCTTAGAGTGTTGGAATCAACTAAAAAACATAGGTACATTGCTAAGGAACAAGTACTAAAAGGTGGGGAACGAATGGGGAGAACTGGCGTCCCTGGCGCTCTTAGAGGCGCGGGGCGCCAGCCCTCAAAATTCAGAGAATAAGTTGGGGCACGCTGGCTGGTGCGGTGTCCCAAGGGTGAAACTTCAGAAACCATTTTGGGGTGCGCTGGCTGGCGCGACGCTCCACCCCCTTCCCAAGGTGTTTGACGACTTTTCTTTCTCATTTTTCATCTCTAAACTCTCTAAACTTTAATGGTTCTTTCCCCAAACACTTAGAATCATTTGTACCCTCAATATACATAAGATTCTACTCGAAAAACACAATTAACAACATGAATCAATCTCAAGAAAACTCCAACAACACAACCCAATATTTTGAACCGGAATCTCTTCATAAGATAAACTGTCCTTGATCCCAATATTTTCAGTTGGTATGATCAATGAAGGATCGCCCATGCACTTTTTCAACATGGAGATGTGACACACCGGATGAACCGCGACTAACTCTTGTGGTAGCTCCAACTCATAAGCTACATTACCTACCCTTTTTGATATTCTGTAAGGGACAATATACTGGGGACTAAGCTTCCCCTTCTTACCAAATCTCATAACACCTTTCATGGGTGAAACTTTAAGATATACCCCATCATCTACTTCAAACTCTAACTCCTTTCTCCTAACATCAGTGTAGGATTTCTGATGACTCTGCGCTGTTTTCAACCTCTCTTGAATCACTTTCATCTTCTCCATAGCTTGATGAACCAAATCTGGTCCTATCAACCCTGCTTCACCAACTTCAAACCATCCAATATGAGATCTACATCTTCTCCCATAAAGAGCTTCATAAGGTGCCATTTGGATGCTCCAGTGGTAACTATTGTTGTAAGCAAACTCAATGAGAGGTAGGTGATCATCCCAATTACCTTTGAAATCAATCACACATGCCCTCAACATCTCTTCTAAGATCTAAATAGTGCGCTCTGCTTGCCCATCTGTCTGACGATGAAAGGCAGTAGTTAAGTTCACCTTTGAACCCAAGCCTTTCTGGAATGACTTC
>NW_006238971.1:2185049-2189353 GCF_000226075.1 Solanum tuberosum | reverse complement strand
CGGAAGTTCTATATTCTGAGCCAAACTACCGGGTCTTTGGTGCTCTACTTTAACTTATTGGCAATTTGGACACTTAGTAACAAATTCTGCAAAGCCTTTCTTCATACTATTCCACCAATACACCTCTCTGAAATCACGATACATCTTTGTGGAACCCGGGTGAATGGAATATCTGGAGCTATGAGCCTCCTCCATGACCTCTCTTGGAGTCCATCCACCATTGGTACACACAACCTACCTTGATATCTCAATACTCCATCTCCCCCTTGTTCAAAAGCTAATACTTTTTGCTTATGAACATTTGCCTTCAATTCAAGAAAAAATGGATCTTGGTCTTGATTTTTCTTTCACTTTTTTGACACTAATGAAGATTCAGCCCCATTCATCACCACTACTCCTCCTTCTGTGGAATCCATTAGTCGGGCTCCTAAGCGTACAAGTCTATGCACATCTTTCGCTAACTCTCACTTTTCCTCCTCAACATGTGCAGTACTACCCATAGACAACTTACTTAAAGCATCAGCAACAATATTAGCCTTACCTGGGTGGTAAAGAATACTCATGTCATAATCCTTGAGTAATTCTAACCACCTTCTTTGTCTGAGATTAAGCTCTTTCTGAGTGAATAGATATTGAAGACTCTTGTGATCAATGAATACATCAACATGAACACCATACAAATAATGACGCCATATCTTCAAAGCAAATACTACGACAGCCAATTCTAAGTCATGAGTTGTGTAATTATTCTCATGAACTTTCAACTGTCTGGAGGCATAAGCTATGACTTTGCCATTCTGCATTAACACGCAACCCAAACCAACTCTAGACGCATCACAATAGACAACAAAGCCTTGCATACCTTCTGGTAAGGTCAAAACTGGGGCAGTAGTCAACCTCTTTTTCAATTCCTGAAAGCTTTTCTCACAAGCTTCAGACCATTAAAACTGCATTGTTTTCTGAGTCAACTTGGTTAAAAGGATGAGAAACCCTCTACAAACCTTCTACAATAGCCAGCCAAAACCAAGAAACTCCTAATATCAGTTGGAGATGTGGGTCTAGGCCAATTCTGCACTGCCTCAATCTTTTGGGTTTCAACTCTAATTCCATCATCGAAAACTATGTGGCCCAAGAACGCCAAAGACTCAAGCCAAAACTCACATTTAGAGTACTTAGCATATAACTCCTTATCTTTCAAAGTCTGAAGAACTATTTTGAGATGGCTTGCATGATCTTCTTCATTCCTTGAATAGATTAGTATGTCATCAATGAAGACGTTAACAAACATATCTAAATAAGGTTTGAAAACTCTATTCATAAGGTCCATGAACGCTGCAGGTGCACTAGTTAAACTAAACGAGATGACCAGAAATTCATAATGACCATAACGGGTCCTGAGTGCTATCTTGGGAATATCACATTCTCTTACTTTCAACTGATGATAGCCAGATCTGAGGTATATTTTCGAAAAACAAGAAGCACCCTGAAGCTGATCGAAAAGGTTATCAATTCTTGAAAGAGGATACTTATTCTTGATGGTTACCTTATTCAATTGGCGGTAATCTATACACATCCTAAGGGAACCATCTTTCTTTCTCACAAATAAGACCGGAGAGCCCCAAGGTGAGACACTTGGTCGAGTGAAACCCTTATCTAGCATATCTTTCAACTGCTCTTTAAGCTCTTTCAACTCTGCTAGTGCCATTCTATATGGCAGAATAGAGATAGGATGAGTATCTGGAAGAACATCTATACCGAAGTTTATCTCTCTCTCAGGAGGGACTCATGGTAGATCATCTGGAAAAACTTCTGGAAACTCTTTTACTATAGGAACTGACTGAATATGAGATATCTCAACACTAGATTAATTAACTAAGACTAAGTGATAGACACACCCTATGGAAACTAACTTTCTTGCCTTAAGGTATGAAATAAAACGACCCTTAGGCACTGCTGAACTACTTTTCCACTCTAAGACTGGCTCATTTGGAAACTGGAACTTGACAACTCGAGTTCTACAATCAACTGAAGCATAACAGTCATGAAGCCAGTCCATACCAAGAATGACATCAAAATCTACCATGTCTAACTCAATTAAATCAGCCATGGTACTCTTGTGATTGACGGAAATGGGACAATCACGATAGACTCTCTCTGCTAGAATAGACTTACCAACATGTGTAGAAACACTGAATGGTTCATTAAGTTGCTCAGGAATAACATCAAAATTCATAGCAACATAAGGAGTTACAAAATACAAACTCGCTCCTGGGTCTAGCAAAGCATAAACAGTAAATTCAAAGACTTGGATCATACCAGTGACAACATCTGGTGAATCCTCTTGCTCTTGGCGACTATTGATAGCATACAAGCGGTTTGTTCCTCCGCCAGTACCGAAAGTAGCCCCTCTAGGTGCAACTCTGTCTGGTGGAGAAACTGAAGAAAACTAGGGTCTATTACCCCATTACCATTACCCTGCTTGTTCTTTGGACATTCTAGCATGAAATGACCATTCTAACCACACTTGAAACAACCAGTGGAGCCCTCACGACATGTACCTGAGTGGTTCCTACCACATTTAGCGCAGGCAGAAGGCTTACTACCCCCTTGCGCCATGCTACCCTGAGAATAAGCAGGTTTAGCTCTGAAATTCTGACTATTGTACTCACCTTTGTTCTTAGGTGCAGGTGCACTAGCAAATGATGGAGTAGGTCCCTTTTGTTTATGTTTGATGGATGACCTGTTGGCATTACTCTTCTGCTGCCCAGACTCATTCCTTGTCTTAGCCCTCTTGTTCTTGAACTCCTCTCTATTCCTCAGCTTCTCTTCGTCTACCTGCTGCACATAGACCATCAAGCTTGAGATATCCATGTCACCTATCAACATTGCGGCCCTACCTTCTTTACTCGACAGATGAGCCAACCCAGCAACAAATAAACTCATTCTACTCCTCATGTCCGCAACCATTTTTGGAGCACAATGGGACAATTGGGTAAACTTCAACCCATACTCATGAACACTAAAATAATCTTGCTTAAGTGTAAGGAACTCTCGTACCTTAGCCTCTTTCAGTTCTCGGGGAAAGGAACGCCCCAAGAAAGTCTCCTTAAAATAAGCCCAACTCGCAGGTGGTGCATCCTTAGCTCTACCCCCTTTCCACTGATCAAACCAAGTCCTAGTAACATTCTTCAGTTGATATGTAGCTAGTTCAACTCGCTCAGTATCAACAACATGCATGACCTCAAATACTTTCCTCAATAAAATTCTCTGGATCCTCAGTAGTGCTCAAACCCGTGAAACTTAGAGGATTCATCCTCAAGAACTCTTAGATCCTAGAAGTATCAACACTTCCTGTCTAGCTCCTTTCTGTTTCCTAACTTGTTTGGTCACAACTTGGCTCAACATCCGGATAGCCTCACAGAACTCAACATTGGTAACTTCTCCTTGAGGTTGAACTTCAGGTGCATTTGGTAACTCCTGTTCCTCAACATTACGTCTAGCAGGACGACCTCTGACAGGTCTTCGTGGAGGCATGATTATCTGAAAACATGCGCAAGCATGAATTAGAAGGAAACTTTTTAGAGATCAAACTCTAACGTACAAAATGAGTGTGAAAGAAGTGAGAAAATTTCCTAAGTGTTGCTGCCCCCTAATTATAGTTGTGACGCTTTACACAGATAACTAGGACTCTACAGACGCAGCTTCATAGACTCTCTAGGACTCTTGAACTCTATGCTCTGATAACAAGTTTGTCACGCCCCGAGCCTACACCCTGGGCGGGACTGACACTCGAGAACCATTGCTGGCCCTAAGCGAACCCTTGGCCTGACTTACTTACTAAGCGGAAGGCTTAATTCAACAAAGACAAGTCTATGCCATAGACTAGAATGTTATAATGGAACATTCAACTTGGCCATTAAGGCAAGCTCAAGTCTTAACATAAGATAATGAAAATGAAAAGACTAAAGAACTAACATCTGACTGTCTATGAAGCCTCTAAAACAACTGAGATGGATGTCGGGACAAACCCCACGACATCCCAATGAATGAAATAATGAAATAACTAAAGGCGATAAAAAAGGAGTCATCCGGAATGCAAGGAGACTCACCAACTGACTCTGAAGTGCTCAACTGGATCAACGATACGCTGGATGCCGATCCTAGTTACCTGTGTCTGCATCATAATAAGATGCATGCCAACTGGCATAAGTACATTGAATGTACGAGTATACGAGTTCGAATGCTAAAAACAACATAGACTTAAAAGAAATCTGAAGAACTTACCTGGCTCAACTCAACTCAAC
>NW_006238971.1:2180833-2184635 GCF_000226075.1 Solanum tuberosum | reverse complement strand
TTCTTCTGTGATTTGAGATTAGTGCTCAAAAACTTAGCTCAAAGGCTATCTTGGAAATCAAAGTTTCCTCTCTTGCTTCATTTAGAAGCGATTATTCTTTTTTGAAATCTAGACCGTAGGCTCTTTGGAAATTGAGGTTTCCTTTCTAGTTTAAGTGTGAAAAACATTTTAAACCCTTTGGAAATACATAGTCCCCATATATTTTGAAGAAATGAACTTCAAACTTTACTCTTTAATCATTACTCAACTTGAACTTTAAGTCTTAAAACAAAGTTAAAACATTTGGAAGAGACTTTTGGGTAACTCTAAGAACTTCTCTTGAATTGACTCTTACTTCTCTTGGCTTTGATCTTAACTTTCCTTGAATTGGATTATGAATTCAAGGTTCATGATCTCATGTTTATGGATGATTTCATGATGTTTAGATGTATCTTAGAGTGTTGTAATCAACTAGAAAACATAGGTACATTGCTAAGGAACTAGTACTAAAAGGTGGGGAACGAATGAAGAGAACTGCCGTCCCTGGCGCTCTGAGAGGCGCAGGGAGCCAGGCCTCAAAATTCAGAGAACAAGTTGGGGCGTACTGGCTGGCGGGCGCCCCAAGGGTGAAACTTCAGAAACCATTTTGGGGCACGCTGGCTGGTGCGACTCCCCACCCCCTTCCCCAGGTGTTTGATGACTTTTCTTGCTTGTTTTTCATCTCCAAACCCTCTAAACTTCAATGGTTATTTCCCCAAACACTTAGAATCATTCGTACCCTCAATATACATCAGATTCTAATAGAAAAACACAACTAACAACATGAATCAATCTCAAGAAAATTCCAACAAACAACCCACAAGAATTCAGACGAATTTCATCAAGAACTCAAGGATTTACTTTCAAATCTAATAATTTCGCTGAAATTGAATCATGATTGGCGCGTGGGTGAACTAACCCAACACTATGTGATCTCACATACCTTGTAGGGATCACCCCCGACGAAATCCACAAGCTAAACTCGACGATCTTGACGAATCTTCCTTCTCTTCTCCTTTTTCCTCTTCTTTTCTCTTTTATCCAAACCCTAGCGTATTTTGGTAAAAGCGTAAACTGATCTAATTCTGATTAGACCCTAAATTTATTACAAAAAATGAAATAAAATAATTGGGCAAGGAAATGACCATACTACCCTTTCAAAATCTGGATTGGACTTTCCTTATTCCAATAGCCCAACTTCCAAAGGGCATAACTCACTCATACGAACTCGAAATCGCACAAACTCAACGGAGTTGGAAAGATCGTTCCAAGAGATTTCCTACCATATCTGGAAGTACCTCTAACTCATCCTGAGCTAGAAGTTATGGCCGTTTGAAGTTGACCAAAACTCAACTTATTTTAACTTAAAAAAATTTCCAGATTTTTATTCTTTCCAAAAATGACTATTTCTAATTATAAGCTTCTTCCTAGTTATTTCAAATTGCGAGATGTTACAACAACGATAAATATTCATGGTAGCTTTCCTATAAATTCTCATAAACAAAGTTGTGCATGTAGAACCATTGAAATACTTCAACTACTCCAAGAAAACACCAAATATGTCATATTTAAAATGACCACTACCCAAGGATGTCACCCTACCAAGAGGAAAACTGCATGATCGGTAAATCCAATCCACCCCTAGGAGTCACCCATAGATGGGCATAAGTAGTGAATTATACTCCAAATCAAGTCCATAACAGAATAGATGGTCACATAAGAATGTGAAGAACCAAGGTTGAAAGACACCAAATACTTTCTCAAAAGAGCCCATATCAAATATTTTCATTCACTTGACTTCATCTCTTTGATTTTTAGCTACCCACAATCCATCGGTCTGGTTGATACGCCCAAATTACACCTCCCTAAAGAAGCATAAGCGATCATTATCAAGTACAGAATCCAACTTGTAGATTGGGGTCGATCCCATGAGGAAAATGGTCTAGACTTAACTTTAACCAACAATTATATTCGTTTAGTCAAATTACTTCCAGAAACAAGTAATTAAAAGGGGGAGGGGGGGCGATTTGTGAAACAAATTGTAAGAATTCAGTAAGTAATCAGTAAACAAAAGTCAATTTTGGTTGTTATCAAGATGAGAGAATTAACTAGGGTATACGTGTTCCCCACAAGCTCATAACGCAGTAATCCTAGTAATAGCAATCCTTTCCTAGTCTACTACATGCAAAGTGGTAAGCTAGGTATCTCTAAATTCTTTGTCCGACATCTAGAGAATTTCACCCCACACCTTGGTCCGGCTACGTGTGTATAATTTACTAACCCTTACCTTTACCTCATATTAGACATCACATCGATGTTTGGCTTAGTTATTACTTTGCACCAATCGACACTAGACTATTAGATAGTATCACACTAAATCTATGTTGATAATTCTTTTCTTGTTGATTACCTTCTTGGTCCGGCAAATAGCAACAAGGCGAGTTCTAACGTTAAACACCGTTAAAAAGACTTTTAAACGAAAGAATTATCAATGCATGCAAAACACTATTCAAGAATTGCTTATTTACTATTCATACTTTGTTAATCGCTTATGGTTCCCACAACCCCAGTTCTGGAGTTTAGTTACCTATAATCATATGAACACAATTCATTGTTTTAGATGAAAGAATTATGAACTTACGTAATTGAGAATAACAAACCCGGAATTTCCACTTGAATTTCGAAACCAAAACCTTCAAAACCCACTTAGGAAATCAAAAATTTCTAGGTTTGCAAAAAAAATCCAAAGTCACAAAGTAGAACTAAAGTAATAAAGTCTAACCCCCAAAAACGAGGTTTACATGCCCTATATATAGAAAAATAAGTCATAACTAAAAAGGAAACGAAATAAGGAAATTATGTTTAGGTACACGTCTTCATTCCACGAGACTGACTCACGGACCGTCAATGGATCTATGGTCCGTGAGTCCCTTTCGTCACCAGGACTTAGGCAATATTTTCAGCTTCCAAAACTCAACTTCTCTGAAGCAAACGACAGACCACCAGTACGCACCGTAGATCAATATACGGTGCGTCGATCCCTCTCCGTGGTTCCACACTTAAAATCTTCAAAAATCAGGTACTGGAACCATCGCAGTATCACTCTACGGATCAGCAGTACAGTCCGTAGATCAATTTTTGGACTGTCAATGGTCACCGTGGTTCCACACTTGGTCAGATTTCCCTGATTTGCCTTCCATGCCTTGCCTGCTGATCTACGATCACCATCTACGGAGCATCAATGGACCTACGGTCGATATATACTGTAGATGCCCTTTTCTGCACATCTTTCAGTTGTCTCTTTATTTCTGCATCCAAACATATTTCCTGCAAAAACATAATAAAAACACATATAAACTAATACAAAATGGCCTTAGACACACACAACTCTTAAGTGAAATGTATTAAAAATACCGTAAACTCACGGTATATCAACACCCTTAACTTAAATTCGTTGTTTGTCCTCAAGCGACGCATTAAGACTCTAATCAACACTTGTATAGAAGCAAGCAATTTAAGCACAAGCAATCAAATGGCTCTCTATCCCAACACTCTTTTCGGGTGCAAAATCTGTTCTCTTAGACTCGACAAGCTAATTCATGCGGATCAAAATATGACAAAGTTCGACCAACCAACACACAACATACACTGCTTTACTATCACCAAAGTACCAACTTTCCGAAAATACAACTAGTGCCCTTACTTCAAACGAAATCCCCTTTTTACAAAAAATGAATGTCATTCATGGTACAATGATTTATTCAACACTCACACTCAGAAGTAA
>NW_006238971.1:2170332-2176645 GCF_000226075.1 Solanum tuberosum | reverse complement strand
CTTCTTTTCACTGCTTAGACTCTCCAAACTAGGTTCTAGGATTACTATAGGACTTTCTTGGCTTGTAACGTAGGCTCAGGGTCAGGTTGGTACATTTGGGTACTTTTTAGTGACTTTCTACCCTCCGTGACATCACATTAGGCTTTCTACCTCTTTTTGCCCTATTTTTGACATCCTACCGTTTTACCTTCTTTCCCTTGATTCTCTTCAACCATGGATGTGACTTTAGACTTTGTCGCTCTTTATTTTTCACTTTCATCTTTTTCTTGCATTTTATTCTTTTCTTTAGCTTTCAACAAGTCACATCCTTTCCTCTTTTTTTTTCAACATCAAATTCTTTTCATACCCATTTTTCTTTTGGTTTCCTCTTTCATAGCCACCCTCAACTTATGGATTTTCCAATGGTTGAGGTGCACAATACCCGAAGTCGGGTCAGGGCTAAGATTGAGGTTACTTTTTACATTAGCCACCCTCAACTTAGGCTTTTGGCCTAAGTCGAGGTGCATATGTCAAAGGAGGGATCGGGGCTAACATAGTAGATTATGGGAAGGTGAGTTAGGGGTTTAAAAAGAAATGGTCTAATTTAGGCTCAAAGTATTTGGATCAAAGGGAGCATTTATTTCATTTGGTTGGATTCTTCTTTTAGGCAATTTATGGACTTATCAGAACAAGGGCCTATGATCACTTCCCAGCCTCTAGAGTAGATTGTCTTAGCAGGACTAACCGGGCAAGTTCTAGATTGGCACAAAAACTGTTTGAACAATCAACTATTCTCGCACACTCTTGGCACATAGTTTCATTATCAGATTATCAGATTACCTAGTTCAAGTTTTAGCTTAAGTCATGCCATCAAGTTGATTCATTATCATGTCATACTCAGAGCCAACACATTCAACTAATTCAAGCCTACATGTTTTAGCACATATCACAAATTTTTTGGACGGGTATCATTTTTTCAATAAGTTTTTGCCATCTTGCTTCATTCGTTCTCATGTTTCTACACATATAATCCTAACACATGCCGGTTCAACAGAAATTAAACAGTCTCTTGAGGGAAAAGAACACATGCAAGAAAACCCCAAGAGAGGATTATGAGTTGGGTTACTCAGACTTCACCCTATCACTCACAATCCATTTACCCCACCCCCAACAAAATAAGGTGAAATTGTCCCCAATGCACAGAAAAAGTAAAGAATAATGGATTAGGTGAAGCAAACCTGTGACACATAGCGCTGAAGACCTATCAACAATTGGGTGGGTCCGGATACCCAGAGCCCGCTAAATCAACACTCGGGTCACCCTCAGTAGTGCCCGCATCAACAAGGACAACACCATCAGTAGTGCTATCTGCAACTCTAACTGCACCATCAGTGGTGCTCAAATCAATCCTCACGGCCACAACAATTCAAGTTCAGGAATCAGATGCAACGCTCAAACTCAAAAATGAGGAACACAATGCATTTTTTCACCCATAGGTTTGCCCTTATTTTCCAATCGATTTTCAATTTGGCTTACTCAAGATCAAAAAGGTCTTTTAAGGCCTGTAATGGGGATGAGTGCAAATGTATGGTCATTTAGGCTCAATGACTTTTTCCTCGTGAGATGTGATATTCTCAAGGCATTCCCTTCTTTTCCTTTATCAATTCTTTTTCTAGTGCTTCTAAGTCATCTTTTTATTCACCACCATGGATTTCTTGAAATCCGATTTCCTTTGTACTTTATTCCACACACATTTTTTTGAAGGGTTTCCATTGTTCTGCAACACCATGGGTTAAAGGGGACTTTTCTTGTACTTCTTGACTTCTTCTTTTCCTTTTTACCACACCTCCAACCTAGGCTTTTGGGCTAAGTTGGCTATTCGCTAAACCACAAATCAAGAGGATTATAGGTAGTGGGTCAAGTAAGGTCTAGGGCTCATCAAGGTTCTTCCAAAGAGAGGTAAGGTTCAAAGGGTGTTCAAAAGAGTTTCACACGCTCACGGGTAGGCCACAAAAGAGGTATATGTCAAATTTGGATCACACTCTTTAAAGTTGCCTGAGATCATTTCAAGAGTACACCTTTCTAAATCAATTAGACTATCATGGCAAATTCTAGGTTTATTCATGCATGGTTCAGCGCAAACTAATCACACAAGGCATAGACAGTTAAGTAAAACAAGACCACACACTTTCGCTAGTGTGCAACGGTCATTACAAGAGAATCAATTCGATAAATGGCTAATCACAACGAGATGCAAATAGTTTACATATTGTCTATGCAACTTCATTTGCCCTCATCGTAGCCGTACATTCATGTTCGTTCAATTATTTTCACTATTTAAGTCATCGGTATTTATTGAAATCGAGACTTAAAGTTTTACAAAAGAACAGCCAGTTTCAACATAAGTGGTGGCAAAATATTTTGAAAAATAATAATAATTTTTTGGAAGGGTCAAAATCATTTTGCAATTAAAAGTAAGCAGATCCACAAGCTCAAACATCCACAGAAAAGCAGTGTAATAACAATTTTAAACAGAACAACCCAAATATATATACAAAGAACGAACACAAATAAGATACAAAAGGTGTGGGCCTCACCCCACCACAATAAAAAAAAGTATTTTTCCTCAAATATATAACAATAATCTAGAGGTCAAATCAAAGAAAGATAGAGGAAGGGCTAGAGAATAATCCTGGTTAGGTAGCTGTTTTGAGTTGGAGTCCTTCAGCAGATGTCGCGTAATGCAGAAGGTATGCTGGGGGAATTTGGTGCATTTCCGAGTGATTCATCAAGCTCTGTACAACTTTTCCTAGAATTCCAATATGCCTATCTTCAACCCACGCTTTCGAGTGATTAATCAGCTACCTTTTTGTGTGTTTCCCTGCAGCTTATCCCATTCGTTCCCATTTGGTGATAGCGCTCTGACTTCTGGGAGATTCGGCGCTTCTCTAAACAAATTTTTACTTCACCGAGTTTTACAGAACTTCTCACCAGCAGTGGATGTTCAAACGGTGGCGACCATCGGGGTCGCCGATCAGGTGGGTTGATCGCAAAAACCTTCATGAGCTCGCTGACTTTTACCGACTCCAGGCTCAGAGGGTGCCTTAAGTCAAATGACGAAATATCATTGATCAGTAGCATCTTTGGCAACTCGCAAATTGGGTCTGCTGCTCGTCATTCTGCACCTCTTTGACACCTACCACACTTCAATTTGTAAAAATAAGACACTATTATTTTACTAGTATGCAAATATAAGATAATATTGGGTTGTGGGTTGCCTCTCAAACAACGCTTGATTTAACATTGCAGCACGACGCAAGTCAAAAACTATTATTTATCCTCGGAATCACCCACAGTGTAATTAGGTAAATCTTAGGCGAACGGAGGATAGTGGCCCATCATCAAATGGGTGATTTGAGCATCCTACAGATAGATGGTCATGGAGTTCAAAGTAGTTACTTCCTTTAGCATATCAATGTTGTCCTTCATGTCATTTAGTTTCTTATAACTCTCATCAAGTTTTTGTTGGATGAGTGAGGAGGTATCGTTACTTTGCATACCCTCATGCCTCTTTCCCTATTTACACTATATAATGGAGAAGTTCTTTTCCTTCTCCCTGGCTTGCTCTTCCAATCCCGTCAACCGTTTCGATAGAACATCTACTTACGCCACCAATTTATCCCATTCATATTTATTTTGGGCTTCTTTGTTGGTTTCAACCATTTTATTAGGTAGTGTTGCAACGACTTCATAGGGTTGGTTTAACATTCCTCCTTCAAAAGGTGCTCACCTATGGTTCTATTTTCGAGTTCGAGACCCCGATAGAAGCGATCCAGTAGTGTCTTATCAGTCATTCCATGAGATGGGCATGTATGCAAAATTGGTTTGAATCTCCACCACAATTCCGGAATTATCTCCTCCCTTGCCTGTTTGAACGTCAGTAGGTTATACCTGAGGTTCAATAGCTTCAGAAGAGGATGATCTGTGTGATATCCATAGTGCTCATCCATTTTTGTTTCTTTGCATTGGTCTTAACACAAGCAAAACAAAACTATAACTAAGATTAGTAAAGCTTAAACTAAGAAAAACCAAGAATTCTACTTAACTAAGAATTCCCAAATAACACTATCCCCCGGCAGCGGTGCCATTTTGATGCTTATCGTGAGCAACAACACTTACCTACGGTACGAGTGTCTATGATCGATGATAATATAGTAACCCAACTAAAGATTGGGGTCGTGTCCCAAGGGAGTGGTTTTGAGAATTAATAGAAAAATAAAATTTAGTTCTAATTAGTTGTAACTAAAGACATTAACAAGTAAAACATAGTAAATTAAAAGGTGGTGACACAAAATTGTAAAATATCAATTGGGGGTTTTGTCACAAGTAGTAAAAACAGCAAAAATAACAAGAAAATTAAGTATGGGGAAGAGTTCTTGGGGCGTGACCGCAATACAGGTTGAGATAAATCGTTGGGTACATGCTTTCAATAGGAAATTTGTAAGATAATAGTGACTAGGCTAAGCTTTAGATGGAAATAAGTTCCCTCTCGGGCAACTTACCCCGTTTAAAATGCGTTCCTCTAGGACACCCATTTGCCCTATTAAGGCCAGCCTAAGCCTTACCCCACTCACTCTCTCGAGTAGAGTGTTAGGATATGGGACTAGGGTTCACCCTCTCGGGCTGAACCTCATGTCGACCCACTTCTTAGGCCTTTAGTCTAGCGGTCTTGGTTTTGCGACCTCCCACTCGGGAACATTGAGATTTTAGATAAAATGTGATTTGATGTGAGCCATTGAAGTCCTATAATCCCTTTAGAATCAATAATTCACTCTTTCAATACAAATCCAACAATGTTTAGAGCTTTCTGTGTGGTTTAGTTTGTCATTAACAAATTTTTAAGCAAAATCGAGTATTTTTTTTTTGTTGTTCAACACATATTTGCTAAATCACACCCCAAGAATGGGGTTTTTAGCCACACATAAAGAAATAACAAAATACACCTAAAATGATACTAAAATCAGATGTGTATAAGGAATTAAACCTTGATTTAAAAAAAGGAAGAAAAATGGAGAAGCCCCACTTCCAATTTGGGGAAGATGAAATCATTCTTTCTTCAAGTCTCCCAAAAAACCCTCTCCAAACTTAAGAGAATATCCCAAAAAAGTACTATTCTATTCTAAAAATTATAATAACGGTTCGACTCTTAAAAATTAATAAAGATTTTAATATTTATAGACTTCAGAAATTAGTGCTGGCGGATCGCTCGGCAAGGTTAGTCGAAGTCGGCAAATGACTTGGCGACTCGCCCTTCTTTGTCTCATCGCCGTTTCATGCTTGACTTCAGCATCATCACGTTTTGGACCATTGGGCGGTGTAGTACATCTTCACAGAACTATTCGGCGAAGCGCCGACTACTCCTTTCATTGCCTTTTTGATCCTTCTCCTTTAGGGCTTCGCGTACTGGAACAAAGGGCCGAGTGCGTCCCTACGGCGAATCGCCAAGTTGGCGATGCGCAGGCTTCATCTTCTTCGTTCTTTTAAGCCTTTTTGTTAGTTTTTGCGCCTAAGTGTCCATGCTTCCACTAAAATTTCAAATACCTGAAACTTAAGAGTTTTCATCAAATATTGAAACAAAATAAGCATTTGAGGACACTATTTCAATAAAAATAAAACCCTAAATCCGTTCAATTTGTGGACTCATCAACACTCCAACTTAAAATTTTGCTTGTTCTCAGGCAAACTCAAGTTTAGCCATTCAACAAGGTGTCTCAAATAGTGCTACACAAGACTAAATCATGAACATACACAACAAGACTCAAATTACTTATGCAAAGATCAACTGTATACTCAAAGATTCAAGTTGTGACACACCACTACCAAAGATTCTCATGACTCAAAATACTTGCTACTTGTGTCAAGTTCAAGCTCAACAAAAAGTATCTAAATGCCCTCACATAAAGAATGATTCTATATTCACACACAGAGGTTTTTCAATTCAAGATCAAGAATCAGATGCAACGCTCACACTAAAAAAAGTGGAACACAATGCATGTTTTCACCTATAGGTTTGCCCTTATTTTCCAATCGATTTTCGATTCGGTTTACTCAAGATAAAAAATGTCTTTCTAAGGCTTGTAATGGGGATGAGTGCAAAGGTATGGTCATTTAGGATCAGTGACTTTTTCCTCGTGAGATGTGGTATTCTCAAAGCATTCCTTTCTTTCCTTTATCAATTCTTTTTCTAGTGCTTCTAAGTCATCTTTTTATTCACCTCCATGGATTTCTTGGAAACCCAATTTCCTTTGTACTTTATTCCACACACATATTTTTT
>NW_006238971.1:2095190-2170223 GCF_000226075.1 Solanum tuberosum | reverse complement strand
TATTTGCTAAACCACAAATCAAGAGGATTATAGGTAGTGGGTCAAGTAAGGTCTAGGGTTCATCAAGGTTCTTCCAAAAAGAGGTAAGGTTCAATGGGTGTTCAAAAGAGTTTCACACGCTCACAGGTAGGCCACAAAGAGGTATATGTCAAATTTTGCTCACACTCTTTAAAGTTTCCTAAGATCATTTCAAGAGTACACCATTTAAATCAATTAGACTATCACGACAAATTCTAGATTTATTCATGCATGGTTCAAAGCAAGATAATCACATAGGGCATCGACACTTAAGTCAAACGAGACCACACACTTTCGCTAGTGTGCAACAGTCATTACACGAGAATCAATTCGATAAATGGCTAATCACAACGTGATGCAAATAGTTTCCATATTGTCTATGCAAATTCATTTGGCCTCATCGTAACAATACATTCATGTTCGTTCAATTTTATGCTCTATTTAAGTCATTGGTATTGATCGAAACTGAGACATAAATTTTTGCAAAAGAACAGCCACTTTCAATACAAGCGGTGGCGAAAATTTTCAAAAAATAATAATAATTTTTCGGAAGGGTCAAAATCATTTTGCAATTAAAAGTAAGCAGAGCCACAAGCTCAAACATCCACAGAAAAGCAGTGTAACAACAATTTTAAACAGAACAACCCAAATATATATACAAAGCACGAACACAAATAACACACAAAAGGTATGGGCCTCACCCCACCACAATAAAAAAACTATTTGTCCTCAAATATATAACAATAATCCATAGGTCAAATTAAAGAAAGATAGAGATAGGGCTACAACATAATCCTGGTTAGGTAGCTGTTTCGAGTTGGAGTCCTTCAACAGATGTCGGGTAAAGCAGAAGGTATGCTAGGGGCATTTGGTGCATTTCCGAGTGATTCATCAAACTCTGTACAACTTTTCTTAGCATTCCAATGTATATATCTTCAAGCCACGCTTTCGAGTGATTAATCTGCTACCTTTTTATGTGTTGGCCTACAGCTTATCCCGTTTGTTCCCATTTGGTGATAGCGCTTTGACTTTTGGGAGATTCGGCGTTTCGCCAAACAAATTTTTACTTCGTCGAGTTTTACAGAACTTCTCAGCAACTGTGGATTTTCAAGCGGCGGCGACCATCGGGGTCACTGATTAGGTGGAAGAATAGCCGAAACCTTCTTGAGCTCGCCGAGTTTTACCAACTTCAGGCTTAGAGGGTGCCTTGAGTCAAACTACAAAATATCATTGATTACCAGCGTCTTTGGCAACTCGCCAACTGGATCTGCTGCTCGCCATTCTGCACCTCTTTGACACCTACCACACTTCAATCTGTAAAACTAAGACACTATTATTTTACTAGTATGCAAATATATGATAATATGGGGTTTTGGGTTGCCTCCCAAACAACGCCTGAGTTAACATCGCGGCACGACGCAAGTGAAAGATTACTCTTCATCCTCGGAATCACCCATGGTGTAATTAGGTGAATCTTCGACAAATGAAGTATAGTGGCTCATCATCAAATGGGTGATTTGAGCATCCTGCAGCTGAATGGTCATGGAGTTCGAAGTAGTTACTTCGTTTAGCATATCAATGTTGTCCTTCATGTCATTTACTTTCTTATCATGCTCATCAAGTTTTTGTTGGATGAGTGCAGAGGTGTCGTTACTTTGCATACCCTCATGCCTCTTTCCCTATTTGCACTCTCGAAGGGAGAAATTCTTTTCCTTCTCCCTGGCTTGCTCTTCCAATCCCGTCACTCGTTTGGATAGAACATCTAATTGCACCACCAATTTATCCCATTCATATTTCTTTTGGGCTTCTTTATTGGTTTCAACCATTTTATCAAGTAGTGTTGCAATGACTTCATAGGGTTGGTTTAACATTCCGCTTTCAAAAAGGTGCTCAACTATGCTTCTATTTTTGGGTTCAAGACCCTGATAGAAGCAATCCAATAGTGTCTTATCAGTCATTCCATGGGATGGGCATGTTTGCAAAATTGCTTCGAATCTCCGCCACATTTCTGGAATTGTCTCCTCCCCTGCCTGTTTGAACGTCAGTAGGTTATGCCTGTGGTTCAATAGCTTCAGAAGAGGATGATCTGTGTGATATCCATAGTGCTCATCCATTTTTATTTCTCTGCGTTGGTCTTCACACAAGTTAAACAAAACTACAACTAAGATTAGTAAAGCTAAAACTAAGAAAACCCAAGAATTCTACTTAACTAAGAATTCCCAAATAACACCACTCCCTTGCAGCGGTGCCATTTTGATGCTTATCGTAACCAACGATACTAACCTACGGTACGGGTGTCTACGATCGTCGATAATATAGTAACCTAACTAAATGTTGGGGTCGTGTCCCAAGGGAGTGGTTTTGAGAATTAATTGAAAAATAAAATTTATTTCTAATTAATCGTAGCTAAATACATTTACGAGGAAAAACATAGTAAATTAAAAGGGGATGACACAAAAGTGTCAAATATCAATTGGGGTTTTTGTCACAAGTAGTTAAAACAACAAAAATAACAAGAAAATCAAGTATAAGGAAGAGTTCTTGGGGTGTGACCGCAATACAAGTTGAGATAAATAGTTGGGTACATGATTTCGATAGGAAATTTGTAAGATAATAGTGACTAGGCTAAGCTTTAGATGGAAATAAGTTCCCTCTCGGGCAACTTACCCCGTTTCAAATGCGTTCTTCTCGAACACCCATTTGCCGCATGAAGGCCAGCCTATGCCTTTCCCCACTCACTCTCTCGAGCTGAGTGTTAGGATATGCGGCTAGGGTTCACCCTCTCGGGTTGAACCTCATGTTGACCCACTTCTTAGGCAATCAGTCTAGCGGTCTTGGTTTTGCGACCTCCCTCTCGGGAAAGCGGAAAACACATTGGTGGTTTTGTATTTGCAACTACAAACCCATTAAATTTAACCACAACCACTAGGTGAAATCACCATTAAAATACATCTAATCTATCAGCAAGCAAGACCCAACAACAATATCAACATATATTTGCTAAATCACACCCCAAGAATGGGGGTTTTTAGCCACACATAAAGAAATAACAAAATACACCTAAAATGATACAAAAATCAAATGGGTGTAAGGAATTAAACCTTGATTTAAGAAAAGGAAGAAGAATGGAGAAGACCCACTTCCAACTTGGGGAAGATGAAATCCTTCTTTCTTCAAGTCTCCCAAAAAACCATCTCCAAACTTGAGAGAAAATATCCCAAAAAAGTACTATTCTATTATGAAAATTATACTAGTGGTTCGACTCTTACAAATTAATAAAGAGCTTAATATTTATAGACTTCAAAAATTAGTGCTGGCGGATAGTTCGACGAGGTTATTTGAAGTCGCCGAATGACTCGGCAACTCGCCCTTCTTCTGTCTTATCGCCGTTTCGTGCTTGCCTTCAGCATTTTCACATTCTGGACCATTAGGCGGTATAGTACAGCTTCGCGGAACTATTCGGTGAAGCGCCGACTTCTCCTTTCATCGTCTTTTTGATCTTTCTCCGTCAGGTCTTCGCGTACTGGAACAAAGGGTGGAGTGCGTCCCTTCGGCGAATCGCCAAGCGTGCTTGGCGATGCGCAGGCTTCAGCTTCTTCGTTCTTTTCAGGTTTTTTGTTCCTTTTTGCGCCTAAGTGTCCATGCTTCCACTAAAACTTCAAATACCTGAAACTTAAGAGTTTTCATCAGATATTGAGACAAAATAAGCATTTGAGGACACTATTTCTATCAAAATAAAGCCTAAATGAGTCCAATTTGTGGGCTCATCAGTAACATAGGCTCAGGGTCAAGTAGGATACATTTGGATATTTTAGTGACTTTTCTACCCTCCTTGACATTACATTGTCTATTTACCTCTTTTCTCAACCAATTCTGACATATTTTTATTTTCTGCTCTTTTCCTTGACTTTCTTCAGCACAAATGTGACTTGCTTTTGTCATTATTCTTTTTCACTTTTCTTTGTCACTTTTCTTTTTCTGTTATTCAACCTCATTATCACTCGTTCTTTTTTTCTTTTGAATTCAGTCACATATATTTCTTTCCTTTTTCTTCTTCTACACACAACTCTTTTCTTTCAGTTTCCTTTTTCATAGCCACCCTCAACTTATGTATTTTGCATGAGTTGAGGTGCACAATGTCCGTGGTCGGACCAGGACCAAGATTAAGGTACCTTCTGAATTAGCTACCCTCAACTTAGGCTTTTGGCCTAAGTTAAGTTGCACATGTCCAAGTAGGGACCAAGGCCAAAACAATCTTTTAGGGAAGGGGAGTTAGGTGTATTGAAAGAAGTGGTCTACATTAGGCTCAAACATTTGGATCAAAGGGAAAATTTATTTCTTTTGGTTGGATCATTTTAGGCTGAAGTGGAATCATTTGAACAAGGGCCTATGATCATTTCCCAATTCCTAGCCTAGATTGTCTTAACAGGACCAATGGGGCAAGTTCTAGATTGACACATACTGCATGAACATACAAAAATATCTCACCCACTCTTGGCACATTATTTTATTATTGAAGCACCTAGTTCAACTTTTAGATTAAGCATGCTATCATACCGGTTCCTTTCATGTCATATGAAGATCCAACACTTTCAACTCATTCAAATTATAGATCTCACACATTTTCAAAATTTTTGGACAGGTATCAATTTCATATTTCTTATGCCATCATGCTATCATTCTTTCTATCTACTTCTACACATACAATCCTACACATGCCAGTTCAATAGAAAAGTAAAACAGTCCCTTGAGGAAAAAGAACACATGCAAGAAAACTCCAAAGGAGGGTTATGAGTTGGGTTACTCAGACTTCACCCTATCGCTCACAACCCATTTACCCCACCCCTACGAAAAGTAGTGCAATTGACCTTAATGCACAAAAAAGAAAAATAAGACATAGGGTGAAGCAAACCTGTGGCGCATAAGCACCGATTACCCATCAAGAAGCGGGTGGGTCAGGTTTCCCGAAACCTGCTGGATCAGCAATAGGAACGCCATCAGTAGCCCCTCATCCACAGTGGGAACACCCTCAGTAGTGCTCCTCGAATCTGATGGACCAACACCTATCTCACGGGCCTTCTGCTGCCGCATCTCATCATCAATAATAGACTACCTCTAGGCCTTCTCAAACTGCTGCCGCTTTCTCTTTCGTGCCCGTCGGGCCTCATCAGCATCAAAAGTGTGCTCAGAAGAGCAGTGGCGCTTCCCAGCCGCACGTGAAGGGTCAGGAGGTGGCATTGTAACACCAAAAAATGCAGACATCACCACCTCATCCTCCTCAACCCCAGGGATTGTCTCTGGTACAACCTCATCAAGGGATAACAGGGCATCAACATCAGACCGGAGCCTAGCCAACTCCATCTCAAAAGTGGTCACATCTATGGTGGGTTCATTCCTCTCCAATATTCTCAACTCAAATGCATCTAGGTGCTTGTGGACCGCTTGAATCTTGGCGTCCATCATCTGCTCCATACGAGCCTCAGACTTTTCAACAGATCACTGCATCTAAGGCCTCATGTCCTGCAGCAAGGTAGTCATCTGGGCCTCCAACTTCAGGACTCAAGCCAGAGGGACTAAAGTGGACCCTGAAGGGGGAGTGGCTTAGGAAGAGCTCACGGCCTGACTGGTGGCGGTCGAGGGGAGAGCCTGTGCATCCACAGAAGTTGGAGGTATGGTAGTGTCATCAACCTGAATCTGCTCCACATCCTCAGTAAGATCAACATCCAAGGGTGGTAGGTCAACTTGTGGCTCCCTCCGTGGTGCAGCAAGATTGGCATCATCTCTAATAAGGCCAACGTCCATAGTCTTGGTCGCCTATATCAACCTATCACAATGCCAAATAGGCACTGAAGCTGCTTGCACAGATGAAATATAAGATAAGGAAAGGGAAAAGTAGTGGTGGCCTTGCAGGCCCTCTCATGAATCTCGGCGATCAGAATCTGGGTGAAGTCGAGCTCAAGTTCTGCCATAAGTGCAGCCAACATCACAACCCTATCCAAAGTAACCACGTTGTCCACCTATGTATGGGACAGTCTAGTATGCATAATGGCCCAAAAGAACTTCGCAGTGAAGCTCAGAGTTGCCTTTCTGATAAACAAAGTAGTAATGCGCACCCACTTGGTACGCTCCTCATCCTCGGCAATATGATGGGCTGTCCACAGTAGTAAAGTCTCTCTTTGCTCGGCATCCCTCTGAAATGCCCCACTCTGAACCACTCCCATCATGTAGTCATACTCCGCTGTATTAATCGGCAGAGTGTAGTCTGGGCCATAAATGAATCGGCGGATAGTGGTCTCAGAGATGTCAACAGAAAAGTTCCGCACCAAAGTAGCCTGAAGTGGGGGATAAGCTAATGGCTAAGCCCATTTAGAAATAACATTATAGACATTGGTGGCATAGGAGGCGTAGAACTCTCGGGTCATCTCCTCGCTGAATTTTCCAAGACTCCGTGCTATCCACTCACACGTGCCTTTTCTTCTTGGACAATTGATTAACGTGTCAAATACACCTCATGCAATTCTAGGTGCAAACAATCGTTAAACAATATAAACCCAACAAATGAGTTAGGGTCGAATCCCATAGGGAGCGGTATGTGTTAAATTTGATTAAGAAGTACAAATGTGATCTAATTAGATATAGGAATAGAAATTATCAAAAAAGACATGAAACAAGTCAAAAGGAATGACACGAATGTTAGAATGGGAGGTTTTTGTTTGCAATTATCAACTACAATGCAGTCACACACAATTGAAATAGCAATACAGAGATGAATTCTTGGGATGTGATCGCTTATAGGAAATTTGTGCTATATGGGTAATTGAAAATACTAGTAAATAGCTAAATCTCAATGGGTAGGCTAGACTATAAAAGAGATAGCTTTCTCTCGAACAACTACCCTGCATCAGGTGGTTTCTTTCGAACATCAACAAGCACAAAAATTAAGACTAGCCCACACCTTAATTCATCCAATTTCTCGAGCTAGATGGGTAGGATTGGGTTTAGGATTAACTCTCTCGAGCTGAACCCATATCAACCCAATACATACAAACCATTATTCAATAGCCTTGGTTCTAAAACCTCTCTTTCGAGCAAGCTAAAACACAAAATTTGAATTGCATTTGCTACTACAATTCATGAATTAAGCCACAACTAAAGATTAAACCCACTTAAATATAGCATTTAAACTAGTAATTAACAATACCCATAAACTAATTCAACCCATAATCACATGATAACACCTCAAGAATTGAGGTTTTAGCCAAACATCATAAAAAGGTAAAAACGTTTACCAAATTAATTAACCATCAACTGGGTAAGAGTATTCAAGCCTTTACAATGCTCTAAATTGCAGAAAATTAGTAACCCACTTGCAAAATCTCCGAATTGAGTCTCAAAAATCCTTCAAGTCTACTAAGAAAAATTCCAAACTCAAATGAAATACTCTAGACTCCAAGCGAACTCCTCAATTAACAGTTCAAAATCAAATTTATAGTCGACAAAAAATAAGCCGAAAGAGGGCCATTAGGTGAGGTAAGTCGGGTTCGCCGAGTGGTTCGGCAAATCGCCCTTTGCTCTTTTTATTGCCTTTTTGCATTGGCTCTCAGCATCCTCAAGTCCTGTAACTTTGGGCGATCAATGCTGTTGTGATGAGTCCACAAATTGGACTCATTTAGGGCTATATTTTGATAGAATTAGTGTCCTCAAATGCATATTTTGTCTCAATATCTGATGAAAACCCTAAAGTTTCAGGTATTTAGAGTTTGAGGCAAAGCATGGACACCACTTGGCAAGAAGTAACAAAGCGGCTGAAAAGAACAAAGAAATGAAGGCCTGAGGATCACCGAGCCCAGTTGGCGAGTCACCGATCGGCCTGGAGATCGCCATTTGTTCTAGTGCGTTGTGCCCTGAAGGGAAAGATCAAGTTAGCGATGAAATGGAGCAGTCGGCGTGTTGCCGATTAGTTCCGCGAAGCAGTACCATATAGCCCAACGACTCAAAGCGCGAAGAGACTGAAGGCTAAAGCAAGAAGGTGATGAAATTGACCAAAAGGTGAATCGCCGAGTGTATCGGTGAATCGCTGAGTGTATCAGTATAAATTTTCAAACACTATAAATTCTTATTTAAATTTCTAGCTTAATATCATATCACTAATTTTATTAGAACTTTTTATAGTTTTTGAGAGAGTCTAAGTTTTAGAGGGTTTTGGAGACTTTTTTCTAAGACCTTGAAGATTCAAAGGGTTTCAACTCCAAGAAATTGGATGTGGGTCTCTAAGATTCTTCACTCTTGACGTGTTTTAAGACTTAATACTTCATACCCAGTTGATGGAAACTGATATTGGTATTGATTTTTACCTCTTTTCCATGTCTAGCTAAAACCCCAATTCTTGGGGTATGATTTTATGAATATGGGTTAGATTATCTGTTGGGTCTTGCTTGTTGATGGTTTATTTGTTGTTTCGATGTGATTTCATTTAGTAGTTCTGTATGAACTTAATGGAATTGTAGTTGCAAATACGATTTCATCTTAGTATTTTTGGCTTGCTCGAGAGAGGGCATAAAATTAAGACTACTAAACTGATAGCCGGTGGTATTGGGTCCACATGGGTTCAACTCGGGAGAGTGAACCCTAGTCCTTTTCCCACACATTCAGCTCGAGAGAGTGAATGGGCTAAGGCGGAGGCTGTGCTTAATACGACAACTTGGTGTTTGAGAGAAACCGAGTTGATTTGGGGTAAGTTACTCGAGAGAGAATTTACCCCCACTATAGTCTAGCTTAGACACAAATACTCAACAATTTACTATCAAAAGCATGTACCCTATAATTTAGTCTATCCCATATTCCTATCACATCCCAAGAATCCTGTCTCTCTATCTCGTCTTCATATATTTTTATTGTTTTTAGTTGTTAATTACTACAAAACCCCCATTGATAATTGACTCTTGCGTCACCCCTTTGATTTAGTATGTTTATATTCGATAATATTCATAGCTATGACTAATTAGAACTAAATTTTATTTTTATATTGATTCTGAAAACCAATCCATGTGGGAACGATCCTAACCCTTGGTTGGGTTATATCAGTACACGCGATCGTATAGCACTTGAACCGAACTCGTGTCTGTTGATTACGTCTTTAAAACATCAAAATGGCACCGCTGTCGGGGAGTGGTGTTATTTGAGAATTTGTAGTTGAGTAAAAGTTTTGTTCTTCTTAGTTGTAGTTCTACTTAATTTTTAGTTTAGTTTAGTTTTCTTGTGTGAATATTTCAGGAAGCATGAATGTTAATGGCAGCAAGGGTAGCCAGGTAGGTCACCAAGAGGACATCGACAATCTCAACGATGTCCAAGAGCCCAACATCAATGGTCCCCCATCTAATGGGAGGTATTGGAGCCATCCGTTTACCTCCAGCTGAGGGAAATGCTGTGTTCCACATAACGAGCACTATGTTGCAACTCTTGCAACTAAAGGGACTTTTCAGCGGGTTGGCTCACGAGGATCCTCACGAGCATCTTCGAAACTTCGTGGAGGTGTGCAGACCGTTCTCGTTCAAAAACATCTCTCAGGAGTCAGTCCGATTAAGGTTATTCCCTTTTTCATTGATGGGATCGGAGAGGCGTGCAAATGGCTGCCGAGTTGCCGCGTGAATCCATCAATTCCTGGGAGGAATTGGTAACCGCATTTCAAGTGTGATTTTTCCCTCCCTCGAAGATGATGAGTCTTCGGGATAGTATTCAGAGCTTTAAGCGTCTAGAAGGAAAGCCTTTGCACGAAACTTGGCTGCGGTTCAAAAAGTTGGTGCTTTAATGCCCAACCCATGGTTTGCCGGATAACGTGCTGCTAAAGTACTTTTATCGGAGTTTGGACTCGGTAAACAAAGGTGTTGCTGACCAACTTTCGCCTGGAGGCTTGATGTAGTAACCGTATGCAATAGCAACCCAACTTCTGGATGGCATGACAACCATCAACAGAGTGTGGTACACCCGTGAGGACCAGCTCTCCCCTCTCACATTCAAGCTATCTAAGGAGCAGATGGAAAAAGATCATGAGAGGGACCAATACATGGCAAGATCATGACATAGCTTGACATTTTATCCAAAATTATCATGGGGGCTGGTGCCCGTAGTGTCAATGCCGTTGGGGTCGGGTGTATAAATCCTGAGGAGACGAAGTTTGAAGCCTTGTATAATGAGGAGGTAAATATTCTAAACAACCAAAGTGGTGGTTATCATTAAAACTACCCGAGGCATGGTGGTAACCAGGGTTGGGATAGAGAAGATGGTTGGAAGGATCGCGACAGAGAATGGAGGGACCGAAATCCTAACTAGAACGATGGGGAGAAGGATGGAGGGACCAAAAGCTGAAGGATTCGGAAGGTGGCAAGTCTGAGGATATGCTCTCTCGTATCCTCCACAAAGTTGAAGGGTCGGACAAGATTTTAAAAGAAATAAAAGAAAATGTGTCCAGCCTTAGCTTGACCGTCACCTCCCATTTAGTGTCAATAAAGCAGTTGGAGACCCAAATGGGTCATATATCGTCTCATCTCAATTCGAGACATCAAGGGGGTTTGCTTAGTGATACTATGGCTAACCCCAAGAATGAGGTTTGAAGGTTGACTTGCGTCGTGCCACGACGTTAACTAAGGCGATGTTTGGGAGGAAACCCAAAACCCCTTATTGTTTTCTATTTGTGTTTTGGTAAAATAATGGTATGTTGTTTCTACAGGTTGAAGTGCGGAAAGTGTTCGAAAAAGTGCAGGGTGACGAGCAACAGTTCCAGTCGCCGAGTCACCGAAGAGGTCGGCGACACCGACCTAATCCACCATTTGACTCAAGACATCTTCAAATTGAAGTCTGTAAAACTCAGCGAGCCTCGGAATTTATTGGCGAATCGTCGACTATGTTAGCGATCTCGATGGAAACCACCGTTGGGACCCCTACTCTCACTGGAGGCTCTGTAAAACTCGACGAGGTAAGTGAACACTTGACAAAATGCCGAGAGGATAGGCGAGCTCGACTAATGTCGTTGACTCGGTGAAAACTGGATGGTTTTGCAAGCCAAAGGTTTAGAAGTTGCAAACTCATTCACTCTCCCTCACTTTTTATCTTCCCAAACTCACACCTGCACTCTAGTTTCTATATTTCTTGCATTTTTAGAGTATTATTAGTGCTGATTTGTACTCGGGATTGGATTACATTGCCGCCTAGTGTTTCAATCTTCTCTTTGTCGACACCAAAGGTTGGTTTTCTATGCCCCAAGTTTATTTTATCAAAATTTATACTCATTTGCAGTAGCCTGATCTTACTGAAGTGTTCTGATCCTGCCTGACAGGATTATATTGCTTACATGCATGATTTAATTTGATAATCTTGCTCGAGTAGTTGTGATTGTTGAGTTCCCAAAATTACATGCCTTAAACTGGTTTAAAATTCGAGGGGTTGTGTTTTGGTGTTATGGGTCCTACCTTAATTGTACTGGTGCATGCTTTAATTTTATTTTCGGGGGATTGCAGGGTTGAATTGGAGAAGTTGGATTGAAAATAGACACGTTGGGCCGTTTGGCGAGCTGGGTCGAGCTCGGGGAACCACTTGGTGGTTCGCCTTATGTCCCTATCTCGCTTTTGATTTCATGCTTTATTTGATGATTGATTCTATAACTTTTTGTTAGAAGCTTGATGTTGCCAAAAGCATTCGTCGACTCGCCGAAAGTCTTCTCTTTCACCCTTTATCTGCACTCTTTAACCTTTGTGCACTGGAACTTTTGGCGAGCTTGTCCTTAGTCACTGAAAGCTAATGACGACACGCCGAGTGATTTTCCCATTGCCTATTTGCTGCAATTTTAGAGCTAATACCTTCGGCGAACTCGATGGTTTGGCGAGTCTGTCTGAAATTGTTTTGATGTGCTTTTGCTTAAGTTTCTCTATCTTCTCTTCGAGATTTTACAGACATGACCAAATCTAAAGCTACTGAAAGAATAACGCCAGCTCAAGAGAAGTCCAAAGGGATTGCGATAAAGGAGGATGCAGTTACGTCAAAAGAAAAAGCTTCGAAACTCCCCACAACTACTGGGAAAGGCAAGGGCAAAAGGCCCACTTCTGCTAGGAAAACCATTACCCTGGACTCTAATATTTCTTCATGGGCCAGAGGATTCTACAGGGCTGTGCATGTCTTTCTAGCAGACTCACTGTCAACAGAACTTGGTGAAGTTGACACTGCTGTTCCTCCTGAGGTGACCTCGAGCACTAATGCCCAGACTGAGGGTGAGGCATCATACACTGAAGCCCCGACAGATGGAGCAACTACATAGACAATATCCCCTCTTTACCTCCCTCTCTGTCTTACTTTTGACTTTTGGATTTTGTGTCATTTGCATTTGAGGACAAATGATTTTTGTTTGTGGTGGGGTGAGGCATACCTTTGTATTTTTGGGTTGAAATCTATAATTATGCTATACACTGCTTTTCGTGGATGTTTGAGCTTGTGGCTCTTTTTATTTTAATTGCAAATGATTTTGACCTTTCCGAAAAATTTTAAATTTTCGCCACCTCTTGTATGTACTTGATAGTGGCTGTTCTTTTGCAAATTTAAGTCTCGGTTTTGATCAATACCGATGACTTGAATAATGCTTATAATTGAACGAACATGAATGTACGACTATGATGAGACCAAATGAAGTTGCATAGACAATATGTGAACTCTTTGCATCTCGTTGTGATTAGCTATGTATCAAATTGATTCTCTTATGATGAAGGTTGCACACCAACGAAAGTGTGGAGTCTTGTTTGACTTTAGTGTCGATGCCTTGTGTGATGAGCTTAATGTGAACCTTGCATGATAACACCTAAAATTTTCCCCGTTGGTCCGGTTGACTAAGTAAGGCTATCTCTTGATATGATCTTAGGCAACTTCGAAGAGTGTGAGCCAATTTGACATATACTTCTTTTGTGGCCTACCTTGTGAGTTTGTGAACCTCTCTTGAACATCCCTTAAACCTTACCTTTCTTTGGAAGAAACATGATGACAACATGACCTTTCTTGACCCATTACCCTTAATCCTCGTGAATTGTGGTTAATTGAATAGCCAACTTAGGCCAAAATCCTAAGTTGTGGGTGTGGTGAAAAGAAATGTGAAAGTCAAGAGGTGCAAAGAAAGGCTCCTTTAACTCATGGTGTTGAGAAAGTTGGAACCCCTCCATACAAAAAAAAAAGAAGAGAGAAAAAGAAAAAGAATGAAAAAGAAAAGTTGTGGAATAAAGTTGAAAAATACAAAAGAAATGGGGTTCTCGAACAATCCATAGAGAGTGAATAATGGGATGACATATGAGCACTAAAGAAAATGATGAAGGAAGAGGAAAAGAAGTGTTGTGAGCACCACATTTCATGAGGATGAAAGTCATTGAGCCTAAATGACTATAGCTATGCACTCAGCCCCATTACAAGCCTTGTAAATACATTTTTGATCTTGAGTGAGCTGAAACAAATGTCGATTGGAAAATACGGGCAAACATATGGGTAAAAGCATGCATAGTGTTCTTCTTTTTGAGTGTGAGTGTTGCATTTGATTCTGAAACTTTAAATGATTAAACCATTGTGTGTGAGTATGGAATCATCCTTTGCGTGAGGGCATTTGAATACTTTTGTTGAGCTTGAACTTGCATTTGAAGCAAGTATTGCGAGCGTGAGAATCTTTGGTAATGGTGTGTCACAACTTGAGTCTTCAGGTAGACAGTTTATCCTGGCATGAGTAAATTGAGTCTTGTTGTGTACATTCATGATCGAGTCTTGTGTAGCACTATTTGAGATATCCTTTTTGAATTGCTGAACTTGAGTTTTACTTCAGGACAAGCAAAAGTTTAAGTTGGGGGTGTTGATGAGTCCACAAATTGGACTCATTTAGGGATATATTTTGATAGAATTATTGTCCTCAAATGCATATTTTGTCTCAATATTTGATGAAAACCCTTAAGTTTCAGGTATTTAGAGTTTGAGGCTAAGCATGGACACCACTTTTCAAGAAGGAACAAAGCGTCTGAAAAGAACGAAGAAATGAAGGCCTGAGGATCGCCGAGCCCTGTTGGCGCGTCGCCGATCGGCCTGGAGATCGCCTTTCGTTCCAGTGTGCTGAGCCCTGAAAGGAAAGATCAAGTTGGCGATGAAATGGAGCAGTCAATGTGTCACCCAGAAGTTCCGCGAAGCAGTATCATATCGCCCAATGACTCATAGCGCGAAGAGGCTGAAGGCTAAAGCAAGAAGGCGATGAAATCGACCAAACGGCGGATCGCCGAGTGTATTGGCGATCCAGACTAACTGAGCCGAGTGATCCGCTGCAGCACAAATTTTCAAACACTATAAATACTTGTTTAAATTTCTAGCTTAATATCATATCACTATTATTATTAGAAATTTTTACAGTTTTTGAGAGAGTCTAAGTTTTAGAGGTTTTGGAGAGTTTGTTCTAAGACCTCGAAGATTCAAAGGGTTTCAACTTCAAGAAATTGGACGTGGGTCTCTAAGATTCTTCACTCTTGACGTGTTTTAAGACTTAATTCTTCATACCTAGTTGATGGAAACTTATATTGGTATTGATTTTTACCTCTTTTACATGTCTAGCTAAAACCCCAATTCTTGGGGTGTGATTTTGTGAATATGCGTTAGATTATCTGTTGGGTCTTGCTTGTTGATGGTTTATTTGTTGTTTAGATGTGTTTTCGTTTAGTAGTTGTGTATGAACTTAATGGAATTGTAGTTGCAAATACGATTTTCATCTTGGTGTTTTTTGGCTTGCTCGAGAGAGAGGTCGTAAAACTAACACTACTAAACTGATAGGCGGTGGTATTGGGTCGACATGGGTTCAACTCGAGAGAGTGAACCCTAGTCTTTTTCCCACTCATTCAGCTCGAGAGAGTGAATGGGCTAAGGTGGAGGCTGTGCTTAATGCAGCAACTCAGTGTTCGAGAGAAACCGAGTTGATTCGGGTAAGTTGCTCGAGAAAGAATTTACCCCCACTATAGTCTAGCCTAGTCACAATACTCAACAATTTACTATCAAAAGCATGTACCCGATAGTTTTGTCTATCCTGTATTCCTATCACATCCCAAGAATCCCGTCTCTCTATCTTGTTTTCGTATATTTTTGCTGTTTTTAGTTGTTAATTACTACAAAACCACCCATTGATAATTGACATTGGCGTCACCCCTTTGATTTAGTATGTTTATATTCGATAATGTTTATAGCTATGACTAATTAGAACTAAATTTTATTTTTCCATTAATTCTCAAAACCACTCACTGTGGGAACGATCGTAACCCTTGGGTGGGTTATATCACTACACGCGATTGTATGGCACTTGAACCGAACTAGTATCAGTTGATTACGTCTTTAAAACATCATGTTGTTGCGGAACTGATCGGTGACTTGCCGACTGCCCCTTTCTAGTTGCCGACTTGGTTTCTTCCCTCAGGGTTGGCACACTGAAACTTTAGGCGGACTGAATGGCCACTTGACGATTCGCCAATTCGCCAAGTGCTCTCGGCGATCATCAGGCTCACCTTTCTCCACTTCTTTAGTATGTTTTGTTTCTTTTTGCCTGTTAGTGTCCTTGCTTTGTTCCTCAATTCACATACCTGAAAATCAAGGTTTAAACATCAGTTTATAGCATAAATTAAGTATTTGAGGACACTAAATTTATCAAAACACAACCGTAAATGAGTCCAAATCTCGGACTCATCAACACCCCCAACTTAAACTTTTGCTTGTCCTTAAGTAAATCTCAAGATCAGCCGTTCAAAAAAGGATGTGTCAAATAGTGCTGCATAAGACTCAACATGAATGTACACAACAAGGTTCAACTTACTCATGCAACGATCACTTGTGAACTTCATTTGCCTCATCGTAGCTGCACATTCATTTTGTTCGATTAAGTGCACTATTCAAGTCATCGGTATTGATCACAACCGACACTCAAATTTGCACAGGAACAAAGACAATCACTCACAAAAGAGGTGGAATTTTTTTTAAATTAAGTTCAAAACCATTTTCATTCAAAACAACGAGCCACAAGCTAAAACATCCACACGAGATCAAGATCAAGGCATAAATATATATTAATAAACTAAGCCCAATATTCATAAACGCATCAAAATCGCAAGAGGTAGGTATGGAAATACCTCACCCACCCAACAAAATGAAGCAGTTGTCTGCAAATGCAACAAAAACAACAACAAAGTATCCTAAAATAACAGAGAGGGAGGGAAAAATCATCATGTTTACTCAGTCACTGCGTCTGTCGGGGCATCAGTGCTCGGGGTCACACTCTGGGGCAGGGCATCAGTTCCCATTGTCTCAACAGTTGTTGCGGTACTAGAGCCTGCCATAGTGGTATCTCTCAAGGAGGCCTATCTAGCTGTCTCGAACATGGCACCCTCTAAGTCAGCCAGATCTTCATAGACAACCTCATTTCGCACCTCAAGCTGCTCCTCATCTGTCTCGGCCTCAGACTCAACAACAACAACATCCTCCATAGAAGCCGGAGATACCTTAGTATAGGATGGACATCTGCATTAGGGACATCTGGGATTCCTGCCGACTCAAATAGCGAAGTGAAGTCTGCGGACTTCAGATGGTCCACATCCTTCGTCAGCTCAAAAACCTCGGCTTTCAAAGCCGTCACCTCAGTAGTAACATCGTGCCATCTCTCACAAACCTCTACTCTCGAAGTGAGAGCAGCAATGGGTCCCCTGAGGGGTGTCAGTTTAGCAGTAATAGCTTTCTCAATCATCCAGGGCACCTTAGCCTCTAACCGGGAAGCCCGCACATCGACATAATGGGCTAGGTGCTCCATCTTGTGAAGCATAGCCTGGGTAATCGGAGTCCTGGAGGCAGTGGAAACAACGGCAGCTCTAAAGGGCCGGGAAGTAGCAGAAGAACTCGGGGTTTGAGAATGAGTGGAACTAGATGTACCTGAAGGCCCAGAGGTTTGAGTATTACAATATCTCCCCCTTGGGAACATTCGTCCTCAAATGATGATCTAGACACCTTATGGAAGTAAAGACTCAAGACTAGCAGGCCATCATGGATAAAACATCTTACCTCAAGCTTGAATAGGAGTAGAAGGAAAGAGATGATGATATCAGGACTTCATATCAGCCTCGCCCTCCCAAGTAGCACCCTTAACTAGTAAAACTCAAGAGGAACTATTTACCTCAAGCTTGAATAGGAGTAGAAGGAAAAAGATGAGGATATCGGGACTTCATATCGGTCTCGGCCTCCCAGGTAGCACCCTCAACTAAATGATTTCTCCATAACACCTTCACGGAAGATATTTCCTTGTTTCTCAATCTCTTGACTTGCCGATCTAAGATCTCTACCGGAACCTCTTCATATAAAAGGCTTTCGTCAACTCCCAACCCTTCTAGGGGAAGAATGGACACCGGATCTCCAATACACTTCTTAAGCATAGAAACATGAAATACCGGGTGAACCGGGGCCAACTCATATGGCAAATCCAACTCATAGGCAACTTTCCCAATACGCTTCAAAATTTGATATGGGCCTATATACCGGGGACTAAGTTTCCCTTTCTTGCCAAACCTCATCACACCCTTCATGGGTGAAATTTCAAATATACCCAATCATTAACTTAAAATTCTAGATCCCTTCTTCTTACATCGACATAAGATTTTTGTCTACTTTGAGCCGTTCTTAACCTCTCTCTAATGAGCCAAACTTTCTCAATAGCTTCATAAACCAATTTGGGACAAATAAGAGCAATTTCACCTACCTCAAAACAACCAACCGGAGAACTACATCTCCTACCATACAAGGCTTCAAAGGGAGCCATACCAATACTACAGTGATAACTATTATTGTAGGAAAACTCTAGAAATGGCAAGTAGTCATCCCAATTACCTTTGAAATCTATAACGCATTCCCTTAATATATCCTCCAATGTTTGGATGGTATGCTCGGCTTGGCCATTGGTTTGGGGATGAAAATCCGTGCTAAGCATGACCTTTGTACCAAGCCCTTTTTGGAATGCCTTCCAAAAGTGTGAAGTAAATTGAGTACCCCGATCCGAAATAATAGATGAAGGGACCTCATGAAACTTCACTATCTCTCTTATATACAACTTGGCATAGTCTTCCGCCGAATAAGAAACCTTTCCAGGAATAAAGTGGTCTGATTTCGTCATCCTATATATAATGACCCAAATAGAATCATATTGCCTTCGGGTACGAGACAATCCCACAATAAAGTTCATAGGTACATCTTCGCACTTCCTAGTGGGGATACTTATGTTTTGGGACAAGCCTCCCGACCTTTGATGCTCAACCTTAAGTCGTTGACAATTAGGACATTTGGCTACAAATCCCGCAATATCTTTCTTCATGCCATTCCCCCAATAGACTTTCCGTAGATCACGGTACATCTTGGTGGCTCCCGGATGAATTGAATACCGAGAACAATGAGCTTCCTCTAAAATTTTCTACCTGAAACCATCAATATTCGAAACTCATAACTGACCTTGGTACCTAAGCACCCTATCTCCCCCTTGGGAGAAAGCCTCAATGGACTTCTTGAGTACCGATTCTTTCAACACAACTAATATAGGATCAAGGCTTTGCTCAGCCTTCACATCCATCACAAAGGATGATTTGGACACATTATGAACCATGACACCACCCTTGGTGGAATCCACTAGTTGAAAACCTAGCCGAGCCAACCTATGCACATCACGAACCATTTCTTTCTTTTCTTCCTTTACATGAGACACACTTGTCATGACCTAAGGCTAGCACCTAGATGTGACACGACATACTCGACCCCGAAGGGGGTCTAATACAAGCCTCATAGCTCATTCATTACATAGGTAATAGAAATAGTACGGAATTAAAACTTTTTATTCAAAACCATACGATTCAAAACATTCAAATACTCATTAAAAACTTTCAAAAGACACAGCGGAAGTCTAAGTCTCACATGGCCATATTAGACAAAACTTTAACAAGATAGGGTCACGGCCCTTTACAATCGAAGTCTTAACAATAGACTCAAAACAAGAAAGAACTAGAAATAATAAAAGTCCTCGTCCTCGACCTACGAGGACATACCAAAGATGTCTTGGAGAAATCTAATCCAAGCTCCACTAGAGAGAATGCAATCACTTGCCAGAACCTACACCTGTAGTAAAAATAAGAGAAATATGGGTTAGCACACAAAAAAGTACTAAGTATGATGACCATGAAAAAACATGCTTAAAAAGGGACATTTGTTTGAAAGTCATGCTTTTATGCCGTTTGGTAAAACTTCATGTACATCGATAAAAGAGGCATAATATAAGTCACAACCAACATACAAGTCACATTTCACATTTGAACAAGATCACATATAACCCTCTACCTTCACCTTAAGACTACACCTCAAGTAACCCTCAAGCTATACCTTGTGCAATGTATGGATAGCGTCCCATATCACCACCCACACTAAGGTACCACCTTAAGGTCACCAAAAGTGAACTTGCCATTCATCCTTTACACCTTTACACAAATAAAACATTTAAGAGACATAAACATTAAATGAGTCACATCATCACATTAAGACCAACATCTAAGACAACTCTAAGTCATACGTGTGTAATGTGCAAGTAGCTTCCCATACTACTACTCACCCCAAGTACTCCTTTGAAGTCACCTTAGATAAGGCACATTCATATACAATAAGTAATGAAAAGGAAGTAACTCATAATACAATCTAAGTATAGCATGCATCTTTACATTTAAGCATTTAAGTCAACATTCTTCATTAACTTCATTTAGGACACATTCATTCATTAGCCATTAAGGCTTAGAGAACTCACTATGACCCTCTCAAAGCCTACTCGTGCAATGCAAGGATGGCATCCCACACTACCACCCACACTTTGTAGAACTCCTCAAAAAACCATAATGCACATCTCACTAGATGGAACTAAGCGTTTAACCGACATAGACCATGCAAGCTAGACATAAACCATAAAAACTTGAATTCTTGGGGTGTGATTATGTGATTATGGGGTTATTTAGTTTACGGTTATTGCTAATTGTTAGTTTAAATGTTGTTTAGAAGTGATTTCAATCAACAATTGTGGTTTAATTTAAGAATAGTAGTTGCAAATGCAGTTCTACCATTGTGTTTTTGGCTTGCTCGAGAGAGAGGTTTTAAAACTAAGATTATTGATTGATGGTCAATGTGTATTGGGTTGTCATGGGTTTAGCTCGAGAGAGTAAATCCTAAACCGTTTTCCATATATTCAGCTCAATAGAGTGAATGGACTGAAGCGTAGGCTGTTCTTATTTTGCATGCTTGTTGATGTTTGAGAGAAATCAACTTGATTCGGGATAAATTGTTCGAGAGAAATTTTACCTCCTCTATAGTCTAGCTTATTCACAAATATTTGGCTATTTCCTAACAGTTGCAATTACTCATTTGTCTATCTTAGTCTATAATCGAATCACATCCCAAGAACCCGTCTCATTATTGTTATTTTGTATTGTTTGTTGCTATTGTAGTTGATAATTAAAACCAAAACTCCCTTATTTGACATTCGTGTCACCCCCTAATTTGAATTATGTTTTTATTCTATAATGTCTATTCCTATGACTAATTTGACCATGTTCACACTTTACTATTGAATCTTAAACACATAATGCTCCCTGTGGGATTTGACCCCAACTCATTTAGTTAGGTTATTTACTTATTAATGACAGTTAATGCTTAGAATTGGATGAAATGTCTTTGAAACGTCATTAATCAAAATGGCGCCGCTGCCGGGGAGTGCTGTTGGTTAAGATTCTTTTGGGGAAGTTGAATTTTGTTCCGCCTAGTCATAGTTGAATCTACTTATTTTTAGTTTTGGTTTGTGTGTTGCTGTTTGTAACATAGGAAATGAGTGTCAACGGAAGCAATGGTATCCAAATGGGCCACTAATATGACATCGATAACCTCAACGATGTCAATGAGCCGAATGTTAATGACCCTCATCTAATGGGTAGAATTAGTGCCATTCTCTTGCCTCCGGCTGAAGGGAACGCTGTGTTACATATTACAAGTACCATGTTACAACTCTTGCAATTGAAAGGATTTTTTGGTGGGTTGGCTCATGAGGATCCCCATGATCATATTAGAAACCTTGTTGATGTTTGCGGGCCGTTCTCCTTCAAGAACATATCCCAAGAGTCGGTCCGGTTGAGGTTGTTCCCATTTTCTTTAATGGGAGAAGCATGTAAGTGGTTGGCTGAATTGCCAAGAAACTCCATAACTTCATGCGAAGAGCTTGTCACCACATTTCAAGTGCAATTTTTCCATCCTTCAAAGATGATGACTCTTCGGGACAACATCCAAAGCTTCAAGTGTTTGGAGGGTGAGCCAATTCATGAGACTTGGCTACGATTTAAGAAGTTGGTGCTGCAATGACCAACTCATGGTTTGCCCAACAACATTTTACTACAATACTTTTACCGAAGCCTTGATTCGTTAACAAGGGAGTAGCTGACCAACTTTCTCCACGAGGTTTGATGCAACAACCTTACATTAATACAGCCCAATTTTTGAATGGTATGACCATAATCAATCGGGCTTGGTACACCCGCGAAGATCAGGTCTCCCCTCTCATGTTTAAATGGACCAAGGAGCAGCTTGAGAAAGATCAAGAGAGGGACAAAAACATGGCAAATATCATGACTCAACTTGAAATTTTGTCCAAAAAAGTCATGGGAGCTGGTGCTAGAAGTGTCAATATTGTGGGTGTCGGGTGTGTAAACCCCGAAGAGGCCAAGTTTGAATCGTTGTACAACGAGGAGGTGAATTTCCTAGCCAACCAATGAGGTGGTTATCGCGCATACTACTCGAGGTAGGGTGGTAACCAAGGTTGGAACAGGGATGAAGGTTGGAGAGATTGTGATAGAGAGTGGAGGGATTGTAACCCCACTTGGAAGGAAAGGGATTGGGAGAAGGACAAGTACATTCCTCCCTACGAGCGTCAAAAGCAAAATGATTCTAAGAGTGGCCGTTCTGAGAATATGCTCTCTCGTATCCTCAACAAGGTTGAGGGGTCTGATAAAATCTTGAAAGAGATGAAGGACGATGTATCGACCCTTAGCTAGACGGTCACTTCTCACTTCATCTTTATCAAATAGTTGGAGACCCAACTGGGTCAGATTTCGTCTAATTTAAACCCGAGACAACAAGGGGGATTGCCTAGTGACACTATGGCCAACCCCAAGAATGAGGTTTGAGTGAGGACTTGCATCGTGCCACGACATTAACTAAGGCGCTGCTTGGGAGGCAACCCAAGATTTTACTTGCTTTCTTTTTTTTTTGGAAATAATCGTGTGTTGATTGTGCATGTTGGAGTATGGAATGTGAGGAAAAGTGCCGGTTGGTGAGAAAAATGTCCAGTCGGGGAGTCACCAAAGAGGTCGGCGAGCCTGACCTGGACCGCCGTTGGACTCAAGTAATTTTGAAATTGGAGTCTGTAAAACTCGGTGAGCCCATGAGCAAATCGGCGTGTCGCCGAACGGGTTGGTGATCACGACTTTGTCCTCCGTTTGGACCCCCACATTAACTAGAGGTCCTGTAAAACTCGGTGAGGTGAGTGCCCATTTGGCGTATTGCCGAGTGGGTCGGCGAGCAAAACTAATATCACCGAAAGGGCAAGAACTGGACGATTTTAAAGGCCAAAGGTTTAAAAGTTCAAAAGATTTCACATTCCCTCACTTTTTAACATCCCAAAATCACACCCGCACTATATTTTCCCGTATTTTCGTGATTTTACCGCTTCTTAGTCATCGATTGTGTGTTCGGAGTTGGAATTCTTTGCCTCCTAGCTTTTCAAAGTTTATATTCGGCATAAAAGGTTAGTTTTCTGAACCCCAAACTTATATTTAGCGATTAATCTCATTTGCAATTGTTTTTATCTGAGTGATGTGTGCTGGGCCTCTCTGATTCCATGATTTTGTGTTTGTGTGTTTGTTTGCCAAATTTAATTTGAAAATCATGCCTAAAATGCCAATATTGTTGATTTCCCAATTTTTTGTGCTTTAAAATTGATCTAAATTGTTGGGTTGTGTGTAATTAATGTTGGGTCTAGTCGGGTAAAGTCTGAGTAACCCATGATTGTGCTAAATGATGTACTTTTCCCGATGATGGAGCGTTTGACGTCATTCTTAAGGGCTAAAGTTGTCAAATGGCCAAATTTGGCTAAACCAGGAGAAGTCTGATTATACCGAGGGCATAGGTCTGATGGCTCTAAGTCTAATTGAGTTGGTGTATGCTTTAATTTTGTTTTCAGGAGCTGCGGGGTTGATTTGGAAGTCGAGATAGAAAGTAGGCACGTTGGACAGTTTGGCGAGCTGGGTCGAGCTAGCCGAACCACTCAGCGGTTCACCGATTTTCCCTTGATCACCTTTAATTTCATGCTAATATTGAGTTTTGTTCTGTAACTTTTGGCGAGAAGTCTGAGTTCACCGAGTGCACTCGGCGACTCGCCGAAAGTCTTCTTGGGTCGCCCTTTCTGCGCCCCTAACCCTTAAAATACACTGTAACTTTTGATGATTCGCTGAGAGGCCCCTATCATCGCCGACATGCCATTTTCTGGAAATTTTTGAGGCCAATTCTTTCGGCGACCCCGATCTAGCTCACCAAAGTGATTGGGCGACTCGCCGATCGGTTGGGCGACTCGCCGATCGGTTCGGCGAGTCTGTCTGCAATATGATTTATGTTATTTTTCTTGTGATGTTTATAATTTTCTCCAATGCTTTTTTAGATATGGCTAGACCAAAAGTAGCAGGTAGAAACATGTCACCCCGCATTAGGGCTAAGGGAATCACAATCAACGAGGATGCAACTGCATCTCGGGTAAAGGCAACCAAACTTCCCACCACAGGTGGGAAGGTAAAAGGGAAGGGAAAGGCACCTGCTCCTGCATCACTGGAGGTCAGCTCCGTTAGTGACGGGATATATGCCACTCACCTCAACACTTTTGAGAGTGAGGGTGAGCACCAGGATCCTCGGGCTACCACTTCTGAGCCTGAGGATGATGAGTTACTGTCAGCCCATAGCGTAGAGCTACATTCTAAAAGGCTGAATGATCCATCTAGGATCAGGATTCCCAAGGCCACCGCTTCTCCTCCTGCTCAAGCATAGACTGTGGTCCAAGCACCACCGGTAAAGGGTCCTCATCCACGGTCTATGAATAGACTGAAGACTGAGGGGCTGAAGACCATTATAGAGGAGCAGAGGTTGTCTACTGATGGCGCCATAGACAGGTACTTGGAGATCATGAGCTGCTTGAGGTCTCACAAGTTCCAGCTGTTCAACCGACCCGAGGCTCTTATGTTCCAAATTGGGTCTGGGAGTTCTACACTACTTACGGATCCTTGGTGCCACAAGGGAAGAACCCGATAGCCAAATTCAAGCCGGTTGACTATGTGGTTGTTAGGGGAAGAGAGGTGAAGTGTGATAGTGATGCTATTAATGCAGTCCTAGAATATTCAACGAGAATTGAGGATGACTGTCAATACAAGATCAGGACAAAAACATTAAAAAATATGAAGAAGTGGTTGGCTACTATGATATCAGACGGTACTCCCAAGTGGCTCGAGGTTGGATCACCCATTAAAAAGAAAGATCTAAATATAGCAGCAAAGTTCTCGTTTGGCTTCATCAACAGTACTATCATGCCATCCTAGAATGAGTCGATTCTCTGCCACGCAAAAGTAGCCTGTCTTGGTTGCATCATTGTTGGGATAAGGCTGAACTTGGGGATTATCATTGCACAGGAGATGGTCATGAGGGCCAAGCAGTGCCAGACTTCCCTCCATTTTTCGGTATTGATCACCGAGTTGTGCAGACAAACTCAGATGCCTAGGGATGAGAAGAAGGATGTGGAAGTGATTCCCACCTCCTGCACCGATATTCGGAGGATTGAGGAGGAGTATTTGAAGGATGAGGCCGAGAAGAAGAAGGAAGCCCCGGTGGATACATCCCCGATTGTGGATATTGATGCATTACCTGCAAAGGCACCTTTGCCTACTTAGGCCCCCGGTCCTTCACGTACATCTAGCACTGCTCCTTCCATGACGCCTAGTTCCTCTACAACTACCTTGCCTTTTAGGGTTGGTTCTTTTGCTGTTGTTGCTGCCCGATCGACACTCACCCAGGCTGCATTACTACGGATGGGGCAGTTGGCCCATTCTGCTGATTGACGTGCTTCCAGACTTGAGGCCACCATTCCTGGCATGATCGAGAGAGCCCTTGCTAATGATGTGACACCCTTGAGTTCTTCTATTGATGCCTTTGCCGCAATGATAGCGATGTGCGAGCGTGGCCAAGGGGCCATTGAGGAGGTGACAGCTCTAAAGGCCGCTATTACTAAGCTGAGGAGAGAGGTGGACCAGCTGAAGTCCACCAACATGTCGATGATTTTTGGGACTATGGAGATTACTGAGATGCTTGTTGATCCAGAAGTGCCTCTAGCTACCACTAGAGATGAGGTTTGAGCTGATGAGGTAGCTGGTGTCGAGTCTGAGGCTGAGACCAATAAGAAGAAGCTTGGTGTTGATGAGGAGTCTTCTTATGAGGGGTTGACAGAGGTTGAGGAAGCGATGATAGATTCAGCCTTGCAAATTTCTTTGGGAGATACGACCATGGATGGATCTAATGTTACTAATATCCCGGGAACGAATGCCTAAGATCAGAGTGTTGCACCGGGAACTAATGGCTCGACAGATGGAGCGACTGCGTAGAGAGAACCCCTTTTTACCTCCCTCTCTGTCATTTTTATTGATTTTTAGTACTGTAGTGAATTTGAGGACAAATTGATTTTTGTTTGTGGTGGGGTGAGGTATTTCCATACCTACCTCTTGTGATTATTACTTTTGTCTATATATTGGGTTTCGTACTATAAATTGTGTTTTGGAACTGATTTGTGGATGTTTGAGCTTGTGACTCCTTGTTTTAATTGTAAATTTTTTTTGGACCCTTCTGAAATTTTTTGCCACTTCTTGATTGTGTTTGAATGTGGCTGTTCTTGTGCAAATTTGAGTATCGGTCACGATTAATACCGATGACTTAAATAGTGCTCTCAATCAAACAAAAATGAATATGTGGCTATGATGAGGCCAAATGAAGTTGCATAGATAATATGTGAACTTTTTGCATCTCGTTGTGACTAGCCGATTACCGAATTGAGTCTCTTGTAATGAACATTGCGCACTAACAAAAGTGTGGAGTCTTGTTTGATAATGGTGCCAATGCTTTGTGTGATGAGCTTACCGTGAACCATGTGTGATGACACCTAGAATTTGCCCCGTTGGTCCGGTTGACTAAGTGATGCAATTTCTTGAAATGATCTTAGGCAACACTTTTAAAGAGTGAGACAATTTGACATTATATCTTTTTTGTAGCAAACCTTGTTAGTGTGTGATCTTTGCTGGAACACCCTTTGAGCCTTATCCTTTTCTTGGAAGAAACTTGAGAAAATGAGACCTCTCTTTATCTATTCACCCATAATCCTCATGAAGTATGGTTTGTTTGAATAGCCAACGTAGGCCAAAAGCCTAAGTTGGGGGTGTGGTGAAAGAGAAGGTAAATTAAGAAGTGCAAAGAAGTCCCCCATTAATCCATGGTTGTGAAAAATATGGAACCCCTCCATACAAAAGAAAAGAAAAGAAGATGAAAAAGAAAAAGAATGAAAAAGTTGTGGAATAAAGTTGTGAAAGTTGCAAAACAAATGGGGTGTCTGGTATTCCATGGAAAGTGAATAATGGGGTGAATTTCGAGCATAAATGAGAATGATGAAGAAAAGGAAAGAAAATGTTGTTCATAGCACATTTCATTAGGATAGCAACCACTGAGCCTAAATGACCATACCTTTACACTCACCCCGTTACAAGCCTTGAAAAGACCTTTTTGATCTTGAGTGAGCTGAAACGAATGTTGTTTGGAAAATAAGGGCAAACCTATGGGTGGAGTCATGCATGTGTTCATCTTTGTGAGTCTGAGAGTTGTATGTGATTCTGGAGCTCTAAATTGTTGAAGAATAGTGTGTGAATATGGAATCTTTCTTTGTGTGAGGGCATTTGAGTACCTTTGTTGAGCTTGAACTTGCATTTGAAGCAAGTATTGTGACCTTGAGAATATTTGGTAATGGTCAGTCACAACCTGAACCATTGAGTGCACAATTGATTCTTGCATAAGTAAGTTGAGTCTTTTTGTGTGCATTCATGATTGAGTCTTGTGTAGCACTATTTGAGACATCCTTTTTGAACTGCTGAACTTGAGTTTTACTTGAGGACAAGCAAAAATTTAAGTTGGGGGTTTGGGGATTTGGACTCATTTGGGGATTTATTTATAATGATTTAGTGTCCTCAAATGCTTGTTTTGTGCCAATAACTGATGTAAAACCCTTGATTTTCAGGTATATGTATTGAGGAACAATGCAAGGACACTAATTAGCAAAAAGGAACGAAGAAAGCTGAAAGAGTGAAGAAAATAAAGTCTGGTGATCGCCAAGTCTACTTGGCGAGTCGCTGAAGGGGTTCTTCACCACCTAAAGTTCTAGTGTGCCAAGCCCTGAAGGAGAAAATCAAGTTGGCGAGAGAAAAGAGCAGTCGGAGGATCGCCGAGTGGTTCTGCAATGCAGTGTTGGATCGCCCAAAGTTACAGACCTTGAGGATGCTGATGACCAAGACAGAAAGGCGATGAAATTGGCTAAAGGGCGCATCGCTGAGTAGATCAGAGAGCCCGACTTACTGTGCCGAATGGCTCTTCGTAGCACATTTTTGGTGACTATAAATACATTTTTGAACATTTAGTTTAGTATCATATTTTCATTAGATATAATTTTCAGTTTGGAATTGTAATTCTTGGGAGTATTGAGACAAGTTTTCTCTAGTGTTCTCCTTAGCTTTGAAGAATTGAAGTTTTTCACTTTTGAGAAATTGGAAGTGGGTCTTTGAGATTCTTCAACTTGGACCATTGTAAGGACGAAGTTAATCTTACCCAGTTGATGGAAACTCAATTTGGTAACGATTTTTATCTTTTTATGATGTCTAGCTAAAACCCAATTCTTGGGGTGTGATTATGTGATTATGGGCTGATTTAGTTTATGAGTATTGCTAATTGTTAGTTTAAATGCTGTTTAGAAGTGATTTCAATCAGTAATTGTGGTTTAATTTAAGGATTGTAGTTTCAAATGTAATCCTACCATTGTGTTTTTGGTTTGCTCGAGAGAGAGATTTTAAAACTAAGATTATTGATTGATGGTCAATGGGTATTGGGTTGTCATGGATTCAGCTCTAGAGAGTGAATCCTAAACCCTTTTCCATACATTCAGCTCGAGGGAGTGAATGGACTAAAGCGTAAGCTGTTCTTATTTTGCATGCTTGTTGATGTTCGAGAAAATCAACTTGATTCGGGGTAAATTGTTTGAGAGAAAGTTTACCCCCTTTATAGTCTAGCTTATTCACAAATATTCAGCTATTTCCTAACAGTTGCAATTACCCATTTGTCTATATTAGTCTATAATCGAATCGCATCCCAAGAACCCGTCTCATTATTGTTATTTTGTATTGTTTGTTGCTGTTGTAGTTGATAATTAAAACCAAAACTCCCTTATTTGACATTCGTGTCACCCCCTGATTTGAATTATGTTTTTATCCCATAATGTTTATTCCTATGACTGATTTGACGATGTTCACACTTTACTATTGAATCTTAAACACGTACCACTCCCTGTGGGATTCGACCCCAACTTATTTAGTTGGGTTATATACTGATTAACGACCGTTGACGCTTAGAATTGGATGAAGTATCTTTGGAACGTCATTAATCAGGGGGCTAGCCAACCTTTCAAGTCATCCAGAGTATATGTAGTAGTCATGCTATGGTACTCATGTGCAAAGTTCGTAGCCCTCTCAAATACAACGTTTATATCACCACTGCTGCATCTGAACTTCTTCCCTCGGACCATCACAAACTCTACAGGAAGGCACTAGCCTTTTTCTTTCCCTAAGGTACTAGGTCACCGTAGGCTGAGTTAAATTTTCGGACCCAAGTAGGAATGTATGGGCCATGGGGACTGGTGAAGATCTCAAAATGGTGGAACTGGAGAATGTCCCAAACAATTGGGTATCTGTCCACTACACCATCTGTGGCCAATCACTTTTCTTCTAAGATGGTCCTCAACCCCTCGGCCTTTATTCGGTGTAGTATCCGTGGAGGTGGACCCTAAACTGGTAGTGCTGGAACCACCATCTATGTTGGAGCTGGCACTGAATTTGAAGCAGAAGGGGTTGGCTCCGAAATCCTAGACGGATCATTACGAGCTTTGGAACGTAGCTCTATTCGCTCGGCCTGCAACTATTGATTATCCTCAGCTCAAAGAATGAAGCCTGAGAATCAAAGGACTCCCCCTCACTGTCAGAGTTGTGCTGCGGTGTTTCAGCTATGGGCGCCTTGCCCTTTCCCTTGCCTCCCTTCGGAGGTAACTTCTTGCTCTTTGCACGGGAAGCAGCTGCTTCCTCGTTGATCACAATCCCTCGTGCCCATTTTCGGGGTGGCATGCAACTATCATCCAAGTTTGTTCTAGCCATATCTGCAAAACACATAAAAAAGAGTTAGAAATAGTCCAAGAAATATTCAGACATTTAGTTGCAGAAAGACTCGCCGAACCAGTCACCGAGTAACTTAGGCCAGTTAGATCGGGCTTGCTGAAAGTACCTAAGAAATTTTTTTCTAGAATAAAGACAGGTTGGCGATGTCCAGGGCCATTCGGCGAATTGCCAAGACCAATCGGTGAGCTAGGAATAGCCCGCCGAAAGTTACAGTTCATTTTAAGGGTTAGGGGAGCATATATGGCGATCAAGAAGACCTTTCGGTTAGTCACCAGTGAAGTCGGCGAGCTCAGGCATCTCACCAAAAGTTATAGAACAAACTCAACTAGACTTCAAAATTAAAGGTGATCTGAGCGGGACTTCGGCGAACCGCCGAACCACTTGGCGAGCTCGAAGAAGCTCACCAAACGGCCCAACGTGCCAATTTTCAACCCTAAGCTTCAAAATTAAACCCACGGCCCTTGAATTCAAAAGCAAACACACACACTATTCAATTAGAACTAGAACCATACTACCCATGCCCTCGAGGTACTCAGTCTTCCCCCGATTTGGCCAAAATTGGCCATTTGACGACTTTTGCCCTTAAGAATGACGTCAAACGCTTCATCATTGGGAAAATTACGTCATGTGGCACAATTCGGGGTTACTTAGACTTCACTACACTAGACCCAACACAAATAAACCGCAATCCAACAATTTAGAACCGATTTTATCAAACGAGACACATGAATCGCTCAATTTTAATCTTTTAGGCACATATTTCACCAAAATACAGGTAATCCAACACATAAAATACAACTAAAGAAATTACCCAACATCAAACAACACCCAATTACCTATTGCATTTGATTTCAACCACCAGCTTATAGTACGGTGTTTGGAAAACCAACCTCTATGTCGAAATTAGAACTTGAATAGCTAGGCGGCAAAGTTCCCCAACTCCGAGCACGATTTCACACAAAAATGCAGGTAAAAATAACAAAATATTAAAGGTAAAAAATGCGGGTGAGAAAGTATGAAAGTTAGAAATGAGAGAGATGAAGGATTTTGAAATTTTAAACCATTTGGCCTTTAAAACCTTTCAGTTCACGGAACCTTCGGCGGAGTAAGTCATGCTCGCCGACCCACTCGGTGATGCGCTGAGTGGTGTTTTCCCTTGCCGAGTTTTAGAGCACTCTCAGAAATTTTGGGGTTCAAACAGCGGACAAAATCAGGCTCGCCGACCTGTTCAGTGAGTCACCGATTAAGCATTTATCCCACAGAGTTTTACAGATTTCCACTACAAGCTTGAAAGGTCCAACGACGGTTCGCGTCGGGGTTCACCGACCTGTTCGGAAGGTCATCGACTGGACTTTGGCTCGCCAAACTACCTATTTTCCAACAGTTTTCACTTTTCAACCTACACAATCAACACCCGTTATTCAAAATTTAAAACTAAAGCATTAAAAACTTGGGTTGCCTCCCAAGAAGCTCCTTAGTTGACGTTGTGGTACGATGAAAGTACCCATTTATGGATCATTATTCGGGTTTGCCAAGGTGTCACTTGGTAGGCCCCCTTTTGGCCTTGGATTCAAATGAGATGAAATTTGACCCATTTGGGTCTCCAGATGCTTAATAGAGACTGAGTGACAGGTCACCATCTAATTGAGAGTTGATACATCCTCTTTCATCTCTTTCAACACTTTGTATGACCTTTCTACTTTGTTGAGAATGCGTGAGAGAATATCTTCTGTACAGACACCTTAAGAGTCCTTAGGCTTTTGACGCTCATGGGGAGGGACGTACCTGTCCTTATCACCCTCTTTTTCCTTCCAAGTGGCGTTACGATCACGCCAATCTCTATCACTGTATCTCCATCCTTTATCTCTATTCCAACTTGGGTTCCCCCCCCCCTCCCCGACCTTGGATAGTTTTGCCAATACCCACCTCCTTGATTAGCTAAGAAGTTCACTTGCTCATTGTAAAGTTCTTCAAAGTGGGCATCCTCGGGATTCACTCCGCCAACACCAACAACATTAACACTCTTTGCACCAACACCCATGACATTTTTATCCAAGATATCTAGTTGGGTCATCATTTTGGACATTTTTTGGTGTCTCTCTTGATCCTTTTCGATCTGTTCTTTTGTCAATCTAAAAGTGAGAGGAGAAACTTGGTCTTCGCGAGTGTACCATGCCCTATTGATCTTGGTCATACCATCAAGAAGTTGAGACGCTACTTCATAGGGCTGTTGCATGATACCACCGGGAACGAGTTGATCAACAACTTCTTTGTTCACCGAATCAAGGTTCCTATAGAAGTACTGTTGCAATATGTGATTTGGCAACCCATGGGTTGGACATTGAAGTACCAATTTCTTGAACCTTAGCCACGTCTCATGTATAGTTTCACCTCCAAACGTTTGAAACCTTGGATACTATCCCTAAGGGTCATCATCTTCGATGGGGTGAAGAACACTCCTGGAATGCGGTAGTAAGCTCATCCCAAAAAGTGATGGAGTCCCTTGGCAACTCAGCCAACCATTTACTAGCCTCACCCATTAAAGAGAATAGGAACAACCTGACACAGACTGATTCTTGTAGTACGTTCTTGAATGAGAACGGACCACAAACATCCACAAAGTTCTGAATATGTACATGTGGATCTTCGTGAGCCAACCCTCTGTATAATCCCTTCATTTGGAGGAGCTGTAGCATTGTGCTAGTGACATGGAAGACGACATTTCTTTTAATTGGAGGTAGACGTATTGTTCCTACACCACCCAATGGAATTGGGTCGTTCACATTTGGGTCATTTACATCATTGATGTTCCCAATATTGTCTTGGTGGCCCACTTGTCTACTGTTGCTCCCGTTTACGCTCATCTCTTCCTCTGTTGAACACAAGCAACATAAAACCAAAACTAAAGTAAGTAGATTCAACTATAACCAAAATGATCACAATTCCACTTCACTAAAAGAATTTTAAACTACACTACTTCCCGACAGCGGCGCCATTTTTGATTAACGTGTCAAACACACATCATCCAATTCTAGGTGCAAACGATCGTTAAAAGTATAAAACCTAACAAATGAGTTGGGGTCGAATCCCACAGGCAGCGGTATATGTCCAAATTCGATTAAGAAGTACAAATGTGATCTAACTAGATATAGGAATAGAAATTATCAAAAAAGACCTGAAACAAGTCAAAAGGAATGACATGAATGTCATAATGGGAGGTTTTTGTTTGCAATTATCAATTACAATGCAATCACACACAATTAAAATAGCAATACGGAGAGGAATTCTCAGGATATGATCGATTATAGGGAAAATTTGGTATATGGGTAATTGAAAGTAGTAGTAAATAGGTAAATCTAAATAGGTAGGCTAGACTATAAGGGAGATAGCTTTCTCTCGAACAACTACCCCGAATCAAGTGATTTCTTTCGAACATCAACAAGCACTGTAATTAAGACAAGTTCACACTTTAATTTATTCACTCTCTCGAGCTAGATTGGTAGGATTGGGTTTAGGATTCCCTCTCTCGAGCTGAACCATATCAACCTAATACATACAAACCATTAATCAATAGCCTTGGTTCTAAAACCTCTCTTTCGAACAAGCTAAGAACACAAAATTAGAACTGAATTTGCAACTACAATTCATGAATTACACCATAACTAAAGATTAAACCCACTACAATATAGCATTTAAACTAGTAATTAACAATACCCTTAAGCTAATTCAACCCATAATCACATGATCGTACCCCAAGAATTGAGGTTTTAGCCAAACATCATAAAAAGGTAAAAATGGTTACCAAATCGATAAGCCATCAACTGGTAAGAGTATTCAAACCTTTACAATGATTCAAATTGCAGAAAATTAGTAACCCACTTGCAAAATCTCCGAATTGAGTCTCATCACGTCTACTAAGAAAATTTCCAAACTCAAAAGAAAAACTCTAGACTCCAAGCGAACTACTTAATTAACAATTTAAAATCCAATTTATAGTCGCCAAAAAATAAGCCAAAAAATGGCCATTAGGCGATGTAAGTCGGGTTCGCCGAGTGGTTCGGTGAACCTCCATTTGCTCTTTCTATCACCTTTTTGCATTGTCTCTCAGCATCCTCAAGCCCTGTAACTTTGGGCGATCAATCCTGTTGTCGCGGAACTGATCGACGACTCACCGACTACCCTTTTCATGTAACCGAGTTGGTTTATTCCCTGAGGGTTGGCACACTGGAACTTTAGGCAGACTGAATGGCCACTCGGTGATTCACCAAATTCTCTTGGCGGTCATCTGGCTTTCCTTACTCCACTTCTTTAGTTTTTTTGTTCTTTTTTGCCTGTTAGTTTCCTTGCTTTGTTCCTCAATATACATACCTGAAAATCAAGGTTTAAACATATTTATAGGATAAATCAAGCATTTGAGGACACTAAATTTAACAAACCGCAGCCCTAAATGAGTCCAAATCTTGGACTCCTCAACAATTCCTCTATAGTGGGCACAGTATGAAGGCTCCCTGTCAGTACCTGGCGCTCCTCAGTAATGGTCCTAGCTATCTTTCGGTGTTCATTGAGCACCTTCCCATCACCATATATTTGGTACCGACCTGCAATGCACCATCTGTTTTGATCTGTGGCGCTAGTAACTGGCTCAACTTTGGGGGAGAGGGTCCTGGGTATCCTCTATGCTATCGGCATCAAAAGAGGAAGCAAAAGTACAACTGGAACTAGAGTAGAAATGCGACTCAGAGTCAGAATTCGACTCTCGTGTAGGTGTGGCCCCCTCCTCAGACTGGGGGGAAGTGACCTCGACCTCGTCACTAGAAGTAAGTATCTGCCTGGTTCTATTACGTGTAGTCCGGGGGACAGTGTGGCAGCCTCTGGTGGTCTCAGGGACGTACTCGTCCTCACTAGAGGTCACGACTATGCGGTGAGATGGGGAAACAGACTTAGACTTACCCCCCTTTGCATACACGAGAGTTTGTTTCGGTGCCATGGTACCTGTGGAAGACTAGTTAGTACCTAAACGACACAAGAATGCCCAAGAAAAAGAATTTAGAACAAGATTAGGACTTGGGCAAAAAAAAAAAAAAAAAAATCCCGACAGTAGCTGGTTCTGTGACCTAATGTGGGCACCTACAGTTTGTCGATGGAGTGATGGGACGTGGGTCACCTCCGTAGGTTAGGGTGTCTATATTTGGGTCTCTGATGTTAGAACAACGAATGTGTAGAATGGTCCGTCGATGTAACGACGGACCGTAGTCCACACTGTGGTTTGCAACTTAAGCAAATATTTGTGTGCATGCAGTTGACGGGCCTCGACCTAAGGTTCGTAGGTGGACCTACGGTCCGTCTATTGAGATCGTGTACCAGAATTGTGCCAAGCATTAAATTCCAAAATTTCATACAACCTATGCAATACAATAATCAACCTATTTGGAGTATAAACATGCATTGCAACATATTATGTGGTAGTCTATCTTTCCTAGGGTTTCGAGCATTCAAATTACACATTCAATCAAGCAAGTTTTTAACACCCTACGTCAAGACACCCACTTAGACATCCAATTCCCTTTGGTTAATTTTATTTAGCAACACACTCTAAACACCATCGTTCCAAGGGTAGTTTTGGGACTAGTTTATACCAATTTATCATGTAAATTCCTACCCAAGGTCAAGTACAACTGCGTTGATATCAAATTAAACAATGAAAAAAAATCAAAGTTATGATGAGATCTATTACCTTACAAGTAAAATGAAGTCGAGGAATATGTCTGTTTCGACTGCTTTTTAAGACTCAAGGAAAAGAGATGCCGGACCCGGACTTGGATGAGTATTTGTGGAAGAGAGAGGGTTTAACAACAATAGAATTTGGGAAACTGGGTATTCGGGAAAAATTTGGGGTAGACGGAAGTATAAATGGAATGGAAGGATTTTATGGGTGTAATGGGGGGAGTTTGAGGAGTCTTTTTGAGTGTATGAATGGTTTGAAACGTTTGGGGAAATGAGGGAAATGGGGGATTAATTTACAAAATGAAAGGTTTTATTATGGTAAGGGTTCAGGTTGGGTCAACTGTTTACCTAACTTAGACCCAGGAAACCCTATCAATGGTCCGTGAGTCAATCGACAGTCCATCGATGGGTTCCGTGGATCATGCTGACACTTCGTAAAAACTGAGAGACATACCTGGGATCTACAGATGCCAACCACGGTTCGTGGATTGACCAACGGACCGTCGTTGGAACCCGTAGATCACTACATCAACTTATTTTCTGCAGATTTTCCCTTTTCTTCCCTGCATACGTAGCAGACATTAGGACTTCTTTTTAAAATTTTCTGGACACTTTTTAGACACGGACCCTATTCTACCTATGTCTAGCCAACACTAAAACCACAAAAAAATATTTAACAAACAACTATCTAGAAAACTACAAATTTAAGAAAAATAACTCCTTATATTGAAAAGTAAATTCCTATAGCTGGCTAGATTATACATCTTGGGTTTCCTCCCAAGCAACGCTTGATTTAACGTCGCGGCACGACGCAGACCTCTTGGTTACTCAGACTTCACCAAGACTACATTTATCTATCACCTTATTGACACTCTCAGCTTTCCCCATATAAACTTTTATCCTCTAACTGTTCACCTTGAACCTCATTCCTTCCCTGTTCTCGATTTCAACCGCTCCATGTGGAAATACTTGGGTTACTCTGAATGACTCGGTCCACTTGGACTTGATTTTTCTAGGAAATAAGCGCGACCTTGAGTTAAATTACAATATCAGATCACCAGGAGCAAATTTGTACTTTTAAATCTTTTGATCATGGTACTTCTTCATCTTCTCCTTCTACAAGGCTGAACTCTCATATGCATTTAGGGGAAACTCGTCGAGCTCATTCATCTCATTCAGTCGTTGACTTTAAGTGGCACCCCAATCCAAATTCAACTTCTTGAGTGCCCACATTGCTTTATGCTCTAGCTCTGCAGGAAAATGACATGACTTCCCATATACAAGTTGGTAGGGGGACATACCTATGGGAGTCTTGAATGCGGTACGATAAGCCCATAGAGCATCATCAAGCCTTCTTGAACAATCAGTTATGTTGGCGTTCAGTCTTTGCACTGATTTTCTTTATCTCTCTATTTGACACCTCAACTTGCCCACTAGACTGCGGATGATAAGGATTGGCTACATTGTGACGAACACCATATTTGTCTAGCAACGCCTTGAACAACTTGTTACGAAAGTGAGAACCTCCATCGCTGATAATTGCCTTAGGTGTAGCAAATCTGGAAAAGATACTCTTTTTCAGGAATGTGACAACACTCTTTCCCACATTGTTTGAAAGCGCAATTACTTCCACCCATTTTAATACATAGTCAACTGCAACAAGAATATACTTCATCCTGTGTGAACTCATGAACAGACCCATGAAGTCAAGACCCCAAACATCGAACAACTCAATCACTAATATTGGGTTCATAGGTAGTTCTTGCTTCTTTTAAATTCCTCATTTTCGTTGGTAACGATCACAAAACTTGGTGAAATCATGAGTATCTTGGTGGATGGCAGGTCAGTAATAACCACACTGCAAAATCTTATGAGCATTCTGAATACCACTATGGTACCACCAATAGGCGACGAATGACACGCCTCAAGTACACTCATCATCTCAGTCTCAGGCAAAGAACGACGAATAATCCTATCAGCACAAACACGGAACAAGGAAGGCTCTTCCCAAAAGAATTTCTTCACATCAGACATGATCTTTTTTCTTTGGTGAAATGACAAATCCGAAGGCACCAAATTACTTGCCAAATAATTTACAAAGTGTGCGAACCATGGAATAAGGTCATAAGAAGCAACCAATACTTGCTTATCAAGGAATGCATCATTAATCTCAACCCCATATCCTAGCTTGAGCATAGCTTCCTCCTCTAATCTAGACAAATGATCAGCGACTTGATTTTCTGTTCCCTTTCTATCCTTTACCTCAAAATCAAATTTTTGCAACAAAAGAACCCATCTAACCAACCACGGTTTTGCATCCTTTTTCGCCATAGGATACTTCAATGCTGAATGATCAGTATGCACAATCACCTTAGTGCCAAGAAAATAGGACCTAAGCTTTTCGAATGCGAAAATCACAACAAGCAGTTCCTATTTAGTCATAGTGTAATTATTTTGAGCAACATTTAAGGCTTTGCTTACATAATATATAGGATGAAGAATCTTCTCTCACCTCTGTCCCAATACTATGTCAAGCGCCACCCCACTCGCATCACACATTACTTTAAACGGTTTTCCCCAATCCGGTGAAATATTGATAGGTGCTGACATTAGTTTCTTTTTGAACTCCTCATATGCTCGTAGACAAGCATCATCAAACTCAATTTAGACTCCTTTTAAAGTAACTTGCACAATGGGTGTGCAATTTTCGAGTAATCTTTTATGAACCTCCGGTAGAAACCTGCTTGCCCAAGAAACCTTCGAACACCTTTTACATATATGGGTGGTGAAAGATTTTATATTACCTCAACTTTAGCTCTATCAACCTCAATACCTTTTTGCGAAATTCGATGACCCAGAACTATACCCTCTTTTACCATAAAGTGGCATTTTTCCAGTTGAGTACAAGATTACACTCTTCACACCATTTTAGTACCTTAGCCAAATGCGTCAAACAGTCATCAAACGAGTCACCTACCACAGAGAAATCATCTATAAATACCTTTATCGTTTCCTCCACCATATCTTAAAATATCGACATCATACACCGCGGAAAGGTCGTTGGAGCATTACATAACCCAAATGGCATCCTTTTGAAGGTGAAAGTCCCATAAGGACAAGTGAAGGTGGTTTTCTCTTGATCTTTCAGAGCTATGGAGAATAGGTGTAGCCCGAATACCCATAGAAAATAATACCAACCCTTACTAGCGAGACGATGCAGCATCTGGTCCATAAATGACATTGGAAAGTGATATGTTTTTGTCCATGCATTTAGCTTGCAGTAGTCCATACACACTCTCCAACCAGCTATCAACCTCATCGGAACAAGCTCATTTTTAGCCTTAGGAACCACAGTGATCCCTCCTTTCTTTGGCACACACTGAACAGGGAAGACCCAACTACTATCAGCAATGGGAAATATGACTCCAACATCTAACTATTTAATAATCTTCTTTTTCCCAACCTCTTGCATAGGGGGATTCAATCTCCTTTGATGCTCAATACTTGGCTTGCTGTCCGACATGAGTTGAATTTTGTGAGAACAAATTCCCGGAGGATTCCCAATAATGTCCGCAATAGTCCATCCAATCTCCCTCTTAAACCGCTTCAGTACCGATATGAAAGCCTCTATTTTCCCTTCACTCAACTCACCAACAATGATTACAAACAAAGTTCTATTTAGTCCCAAGAATACGTACCACAAGTGGGATGGAAGAACCTTAAGTTCCAGTTTTGGAGGCTCATCAATAGAAGGTTTTGCAGGTGGGGTGTCTCGATTCTTCATGTATAATTCCAACCATTTTGGCTTGAAATGAAACTCGAACCTGTCAAGTGCAGAAACTAGATCATCATAGTCATCAATACCATCACTATCAATATTCATCCTCACCACTGCTAGTGCATCAACACCTAGCCTCTCTTCAATGGACACTTTATATTCCTGCTCCACTATATGATTTACCATTGATACCGACTTATGATCATTTTCATGCTTCATAGACCTACGGATGTTAAAATTTAACTCCTCATTATTTAATCAAAACTTCATCTGCCTTCTCTCCATATCAACCAACGCACGCCCAGTAGCAAGAAATGGTCTCCCTAAGGTGATGGGAACCTCAAAATAAACCTTAGAATCTAGGATCACAAAGTCCGCCAGAAAGATGAATGACTTCACTTTCACAAGGATATTTTGCAGCACTCTAATGGGCCTCTTCACAGTTCTATCAGCCATAAGTAAACACATTGCAGTCGGCTTTGGAGCTCCTAAACCCAACTTATTATAAATAGACAATACCATCAAATTAATGCTGGCACCAAAATCACACAAGGCCTTCACAAAGTGCAACATATCGATGGTACAAGGAATGGTGAAAGCTCCAGTATCCTCTTTGTTCTACACAAGTGACCTAGTAGCAATAGCACTACACTGTTGTAACTTTTCTTCATCCTCAAAACTGATAGCCCTCCTTTTGGTCACCAAGTCCTTCATTAATTTTGCATACCCAGGCATTTATTCCAAAGCTTCTATCAACGGGACATTGATGGAAATTTGTTTCAACATTGCTATAAATCTGCGGTATATTCCTTCTTCAGTCTGTTTCATCAACCTCTGTAGAAAGGGAGGTGGAGCTCTAGGCATGGGAACAACATTTTGGATCACCTCAACTTACTTTTCTGTAGCATATTTCGGATCTCCAGCAACTTCAATCTCATCCGCATTTATTTATACCACATTTTCACCCTCAGGTGGCATGAGGGAATCAATAGTTTATTTTCCTCTGCGAGTAGTGACTACCATACAATGCCCATCATTTTTTGGATTTTGGAAGGTGTTGCTAGAAAGTGTGCCAGGTTGACGCGGGTTCACAATAGCGGACAACTGACTAAACTATTGCTCAAGTTGCTTGATCTATATTGCATGGGCATCAACTTTCTGACCAATCGTAGATAAGTTGTTACGCATCTCCTTCACATTTTCAGCAGTCGCATCAAACCTCTTTATCATCTTTTGCATTATATCTTCAATGCGAGTCATACTAGTACCAGCCTCTCTATTACCAAGTGGAACATAGGGCCCAAATCTCTCATTCATGTTGCTATAGTTTTTACGGTTGGAATTGTTACCACGATTGAAGTTCCCATCCCGGACATAGTTTCCCTCTCGGTTGTAGTTGCCATAATTCCGACCTTAGTTTCCTTGACCTTGGCGCCAACTATCCAAATTGGAACCTTGGCGTTGGATCAAAACCCCCCGTCTGATCATTGACCAAATTCGTATCCTCCTCATAGTAACATTTCTCAACTGGCGGTGGTGGAGTTCTAGTTAGATAATTTACCACATTCACTTTTTTTGAACTTCCACTCATATGCTTTAATACCAAGCCAATTTCTGTCCTAATTTGAGCCATCTCTTCACGAATGTCATCACTTGATTGACTTGGTGGAGTTTGGACAGCAAACGTGCTTCTACCAACTTTTGTCTTTCTAGTGCTCTATGCCTTATTGTTTTGGGAAATCCTCTCAAGTTTTCAGCGATCAGATAAAATCATATACAAATAAAATCAAACAAAAGGTAATTCTAAATTTTCCAACAGTTTCAGATTTATAGATAATACAAAAAAAAACTAACTATGCAATATATGGTTCATTCCTATATGACTGCATATTGTGCCCTTTATACCCACATGTACTACATGAATTGTTGTTCTTCTTCCCATATAACTTGTTCTACACTTTGTCACGAAGATTCTTTTGTGGCCTTTTAGAAAGTCGTTTGAATTTTGGTGGTCGTATTATGCCATCCTTAATATATTCAGGTACATTCCACTCGATTAGATCAGGTAAGGGAGTAATTGGATTGTTGTATGTAATCAACAATGTATTTGGCTATTACTGGTCCATGATCAAAATATTTCTTCTTTAAAACAGTCCAAGCATGCGAACACAGTATTTTATCCATTTGAAATCTCTTGCAAGTACAAGTTTTCTTTTTCAGACATATAATACATGTTCTACCATTATGATGAACGTTGTATACATTTTACTTGGTAGTGCAACTTGTTAATAAAAAATAAATAAATCATATTGCATGATACAATTTTATAGAGAATATTGATAAATATATGAAATACAAAAAAAGAATAAAATACTGTTAAGCATACCGTTATACAAAGTGATTGTGCTTTAGTATCATCAATCATTTCTTGAGGTTTACCACAAAGGATCGTAAAGGTATTAGAAATAGATGTATAATTTGTCAAATTTCATCTACCAAACATCTATCTAACTTTCTCAAGAATATCATATACCGATAATTTCCTCGTCGACACCAGACATGCATTTATATATTCAACTATGTTTGATGTCATAATAAACCCTCGATCAACTGTTGCATTATACCCTAGCCTATTTTTCATTACCTGCCAACAAGGGGCGGACCCACATGTGTGTTTGTATATATATATGTGTGTGTATAGATAGTCTATAAAAAACAATATATTTAAATGTGCACCTAAATAAACAAAAATGATCTTAGTGTGGTTGGGGAGAGGCTGAACATTAGAGCTCAACGTCTTGAGTTCGAATCCCTGAGAGTGTTGTCATTTTTTTGCCTTTAAAAATCCGCCTTCTGTCAATAGTTAACCCTTGTGGTGCCCCTGGTAAATTCAAATTTTGGGTTCGCCTCTGCCAACTCCAAGTAATTCTTTACATGAACGTCAACTTGTTCAACCTTTTTCATCAGTTCATCAAAATCAGACTGTTTGTATGTCTTATCCATTTCATAAAACACTTACGAAAGACTATTGTGTGATTTTTAATATAGCGTTTTCACATTTCTCTATAAATGCCATGTGCAAGCATAATATGGTACTCTATTATATACCCTTGAAACTGGCTTTATAATGTATTAGATACAACACACATATTTTCTTTTAATCCATGAGCTTCTCTAAACTGTTCATAGAACCAAATCCAAGATGCATCATTTTTCGAATTGACAATACCATATGTCAGCGGTAATATATTTTTTTATTACAAACATTAACAAATTCATTATTTCATAAATACAATTATAAGAATAAAATCAAATTTTATATATTATAAATCAAATACCTACTCCATCTACAGTACTCGCAGTCATAAATGTACCATTATAAGTCCCCTTGAGGTGGATGGCATCCAATACAACAATTGGTCTACACCCTTTGAAATTATTTATGAACGGAAAGAGAGAAACAAAAAGATACAAAAATTGATTTTCATCAATTTTCTTCATCATTATATGTGATCCACGATAGGTAGTGTCCAATATGTATAAGTAGATTGATAATTTACTATAAGAGTTAGATGGTGTCCCCCTCAATGAATTTATATCCTTTTTCTTAGCCTTTCATGCCCTTCCATAGGATACATATACTCCATGGTCTAGGCTATTATCATCATGTATATCCTATGGTGTTAACTTCCTTTTATGATTCACTAATTTGGGTTTAATTAACCATCCAATAAGACTGCACCACAATTCTCAGACACACAAACAAGTGTATAACTATTCGAACATGTAAGAATATAAATACACAATAAATTTAAAAAAAGCTATTCAACAGATTTGTTTTTGTATACAAATATAAAAGTATACAAAATACACATACCTTATTTGACTTGAGTTGTCTGTTCTCTACTGGAACATGTGATCAATGACATACACAGCTTTTAAAGTTTCCTTGCCCATATAAACCTAATCTTCCATTACTTCCTTTTGATTGATGTTTCAAATAATGTCGCAATTCATATCATCACTCATGAACGGAATGCTAAGCACTAATGCTTTTGTATCAAATGTATCTCCTTTATCTATTCCACACATTCTAAAACCATCTTTCAATAGATTTATGTTAGTTAATTCACAATCCCTCACAAATACAGTTCCACATAGGGGTTACTTTACCAAATCTTTGTTAGTTTTCTTCAACGACACATACACTCTAACACTCATCTCGTTGTGTATATCCAATGGGGAATTACTATCCTCTATTTTATACTTAATCTTCACACTATTGTATCCCAAATCAACATCAATCTGTTTAGCAACTTTATCAACTAAATTTTTAAATGTGGCATATTCTTTCATCATAATTGCCTTTATTGTGTAATCATTGTAGCATTTTTCTTCGTTCCACCTTTCAGAATGCATGATTAGAAAACTAATACTCCCCATAACTATATTATATTACATTAGAACGTAGCAAGTCATTAAATAATACAACAATTTATGTATTTTTCTTGTTTAGTTAAAACTACCAATTATATCCAGTACTCAATACAGTCAAAATTGTATTTCGTGTATTTCATTATTTTTATCTTTTATTTACATCATAAAAAATTGTTGATTGTACCTCAATATATAATTATATCCAACACAACCAACTATAAAAACTTTATCATGAATTTTTATTCATACTAACTCCTCGAATGGATGCAATATTTTTTTTAAAAATTTAAAATTAAACATCCAAACATACGTACATTTCATCAATCACACTAATAATAACAAAAATATCTTTCAATAAAAATACCTTCTTCATACTTATATTGCATTCAATTAAGTAAAAATATAAGATTTCAGATAAATACACTGATTCCACTACTTTCATACCCCGGACGTGACACAACATACAAGACTCTGAAAAGCTTCATACAGGCCTCATAGCATATCATGAACTTATGCATAGGAAAATAGTATGGAATTTAAAACTTTTCTTTACAATCGAAGTCATTTACATAAAAGCAAGCGGAAGTCTTTCTATACTTTGTCTCAAACCATCTACAGCACTTTGAATAACACTTTGGGACATAGCCCATACAAAAGCTCTGAACATAAAATAAAGGACGTAAGCGAAATGGTGGGTTTGTCCTCGAAACTATGAGGACTCATCAAATCTTTAACTCCTTGCTCCTTAGAAACCTATCTTCCAAAAATAGAACATCAAGTCTCAAAACCCTACACTTTGTAAAAATGTAAAAATATGGGTTAGAACACAAAAATGTACTAAGTATGATAGTCATGCAAAAACCATGCTTAAAAAGGACATTTTAGTTAAAAACCATGCTATATGCCAATTTTGAGAAAACATCATGGACTTTAGCAAAAGGCATAAGATACAAATATAATCATCATATAAGTAATTACATCCCATTAAAAAATTCACCTTAAGTAACCCTAAGCTATACTTGTGCAATGTAAGAATAGCATCACATACTACTATTCCTACTAAGTACCACTTTGAGGCCACCAAAGATGAACTTACCATTCTTCATTACTCATCTTTAATCAATACTCATGCATAAGGAACACATATATTTCATAAGTCATGACAAGGAAAGTAACTCATAATACAATCCAAGTAAAGCATGCATAATTACATTAAGTATTTAAGTCAACATTCTCATTAATTTCCTTAAGAGCACATTCATTTCATTAGACATTAAGACATTAGAGAATCACACCATAACACTGTCAAAGCCTACTCGTGCAATGTATGAATGGCATCCCATATTACCACTCACACTTCATAGAACATCTTGAGAAACCATGTCACGTATCTCACATGATGGGATTAAGCATTAACTGACATAGACCATGTTAGCTTAACATGGAATCCGGTTTACAATCCCACATCGTAAAGGGTAGGTCTACTTGCCTAACATAGGACCGGTAACATTTTAGCTTAGGTGGATCCACTACCTAATATCCTATGTCGGTACATAATTATGGGATTAGAAAGATGTTCATTGAAACTCGACCTAACGTGGGGAGAGTTTCCATCTTACCATATCCACTCGGTACTAAGCCTCAATTTCCATAGAGTATTTCATTTTCATTAACCTTATTATACTTGAAAGGAATGCCATTGGCCTATCGAACCAAGGTACATTAATGCACACATAAAAGGAATGTCATTGGCCTATCGATTCATGGTACATCATTAGGATAGCTCATTTAATCCTCATGAAAGGAATGCCATTGGCCTATCAATTCAAGATTCATCATTACATTAGTTCATTGACTCATTATGAAAGGAATGCCATTGGCCTATCGATTCAAGAGTCATCATTACATTAGTTCATTGGCTCATTATGAAACGAATGTCATTGGCCTATCGATTCAAGACAAAGCCTTCGAATAATTCATTAATCATTCATAAAAGAAATGTCATTGGCCTATCAATTCATGTTCATTAAGTAAGGATACATTAGTTACACAAGCAGAGGATGTCTAAGCCTACCAATTCAAGGTACATCAATCAACATTATGAAATTAAAACATAAAAGAACAATCATGTAACGAACTAGTCTAAGTGTGAGAAGATGGACTAAACAAAATGAAAACTCATGGCATCTTGGAAGAACATGCTCACCCTTGAATTCAGTCTTGATCACTGATCTCCTAGCTGTGGTCTATCAGTAGCCGCCTGAAGATGTCATGTACTCAACAAAGAACAAGCAAGTGCAATATCACTACACAACCAGAGTGTCCTTGTAGGATCACACGGCTATTCTAGTAAGCACAACATATACCAGCAATCACAACAAGGTAAACACATACATGTACATAATATATATATATATATATTTATACATTGGTTATCATTTCAGGAGCAAGGTACAGTTACACATTCTCAATAACAAATAAATATACAAATCAATGGTCCTCTCATGGAACCCACACCCAAACTGTTAGTGTGTTGGGACATGACACTCGATCCCGATTAGTGTGCCAGACGTGACACCCGATCTCATATATGAGCTGAAACGAGGAACCCGATCCAAGTTAGTGTGTCGGAACATGACACCTGGTCCATTCAACACCACCACAATTATAATCACACTCATATGTACATTCTCATAATCATACAATCAACTGTCAAATCATGGCATACATTTATTCATTCACATACATACATGCATTAAAATGAAGTAATTACCAACATATATCACAACAAAAAGAAATCAAGTCATCACCTACCTCGAAACCAAACTTCAATCCCCCTAAGGCACTTGAATTTTCCCTTTCCAGATTCTTTATGCTTGTTCTAGGTCTACAAACAACAATTTAATTCAAGGATCAATTAATTGATGTCTAATCACCCGGATTATAACAAACCCAATAACCCAAGATCAAACCCATGATTCTATGATGCAGCTAGGGCTTTTTCCCACCATCAAATGCAGTCCAAAAACCCTCTCCCAATAATAAATAACCAAGAATCTAAGTTCTATGGGGTCGTCTCTTAACTATCAAGAACGAAACTTGCAAAAAAATAACATTTTTGGGGTTTAATTCAGACTTAATTTGTGACTGAGCCGCTGCGGCGGACCCCATCCCTCCACAGCGGCCCCGCCCTAGCGGGAATAACCTACCACAATGGCTTAGACAGATACAGAGAGTCGAAATTAGAGTTTCAAACCCGAATTTCACAACACACCTTCAACTCATGACATTCAAAAACTACCAACTCACGCTAAGACCAGGTTTGGGAGTTCGACTCGCCCGAATTCGATTATATAAAGTCATATGGGTTCCTTCATGGCTTAGCTATCTACTCATGCAATCAAATTCATTATTAAACCTTTCATTCATTACCAAATTTTCCTAGACCTCGCATGACTCAAATTTCTTTCAAATGTTGACTAGGCTAGGAATTTTCAAATTACTACCAGAAAGTTTGCTGGCCCAAAAAATTTCTCCGTTTGCTTTTCTAAAACAATGGAAATAGGTCGTTACAGATCGTTCTTTTGGATTTTCACCAACAATCTCGATCTTTAAAGAAATCAGTAGAATTTACTTTGCTATACAAAATGACTGGTTCAAAAATCTGTCTAATTCAATTTAACAAAGATTGAATATTATCAGTTGACTGATTCGAAAATCAGTCGAATGCATTCGATAGATTCGAATATCAATATTGGAAATTTTAAGAACAATGTGTAAAGGGGCTTGAAATAAGAATGGTGTAACATCCCGCCTTAAAAAGAGCTACATTTAGAAAGAGTTAATATTGAAAGAGTAAAGTTAAAAAAAATTGCGAGTTATGCTATGTTATATATTTTGGGACAACTTCAAACGACCATAACTTTCTGTACATAATGAGTTATGTGGCCCATAAGATATAAAATAAAAGGTCTTGGAATCCTCTTTACAACGCCACTAAGTTAGATAAATTTTGAGCTTGTATGAGGGAGATATGACTGTTTGAAATCCACATGTACAGTTAAGGAAAGTTACCCGAATGAGTGAGGGGTATTTTGGTCTTTTCCTTACCCAATCAGATTAATTTGAAATTAGTATTATTTTTGGGGTCAAGTCTGATTTGGGTAAGTTTGCATAATAAAAACATGCTTAGGGTTTTGAGGAGAGTTCAAAGACAGAAGAAAAGAAAAAAGTTTTAGGCGTTCGTCAATATTCGAAAGATTTTAGAAGATTGTTTTGCCAAATTAAAGTATGTGAGTTCTCATAGTGTTAAGTTTGTTCACCCACACACCAATCATATTATTGTTCAGCGAAATTTAGTTTTCAAAGTTGAAGAATTTGAGTTCTTGATAAGTGTTCTTCAAGTATTGTTTCCGTTCTTGAATTAGGATGAGTTTGATGAGTCTTGAGGTAATCATATCGAGTTTAAGAGTTGTTTTTGAGTAGATTCTTGTGTACTTGTATTGGGTAATTGAATCTAAGGAAAACTTGAGAAAATCAATTGATTAAAAGTGATTTCGGATAAAAAAACGAGAAGAAAAAATTCGTCGAATTGTTTTGGGGAAGGGTGGCGCGGCCCCCCAGATGCGCTAGAGGGTCTAGGGCAGCACACCAGCAGTGCGCCAATAATGCGGCCGAGTTGTCTGCCCCTACCCATTTTCCATCGTTTGCTCCGTTTAAATCCTTTTTAAGTATACCTTTGCTCCCTACTGATTCTAATCATTCTAAACTACATGTAAACATCAAAATATCATTCATACCATGAATCATAACCTTGAATTCATAATTCATATTCAAGGTAGAGTAAAGAGTTAAGTGTGAGAGTTCTTTCGAGTCTTTTTAAGAAGTCTTTTATAATCATTTTAAACTTGTTTTTAAGACTTGAGTACTTGATTTTGAGAAAGAGCAGAGTTGAGTTAATTTTATTTAAAGTGATATATGGGAACTAAGTATTACCAAGAGTAAATGTTTTCACATTTAAGATAAGAGGAAACACCAATTTTCGAAAGTGTTTTTGAGCCGTTTTGAGTACCATCTATTTTAAGAGAAAGATTTTAAAGTAATAATCTTAAACTAGAGAAAGAGTTATCTTGTTGAACATATGAGCTGGTTATATTTTTTGGGAGTAGTATTGAGAACCAATATGGGGACGATTCAGATAATTCAAAGTCCTCATAAACCATGTAACCAACGTGGGTAGAAGGGTCATACGTTTTAGATGATTCCTTATTGCTTTTAAGCATAGAATAGTGGATCCACTTAGTTAGTAGGTACTATACCCCGTCAAAGTATAGGACAGTTATGGCAGCGTGGGCTAGATGTTGTATTATCACATAGCTCATAGTGATTGTTGTCGGTTAGAGAATCTCCCACAGAGTCTATTTTGTATTTTAAAATACAAACATAGTTTATTTTGTATTCTTGCATACAAACTGAGTATATTGTATTTTCAAATACGTGAAGTTGTTATCTACTATTTTAAGAGCTTTTCTTTATAATGCATCTTTACTACTGCTTTATATTGAAATGAGTTAAGTGAGTTGAGTTGAGACGTGGTAAGTTATTTCTTAAATTCCAGTTCAAGCTTATGTCTTGTTTAGATTTACCCTCACATGCTTGTACATTCCATGTACTGACACCACTTGGCTTGTATCTTTTATGATGCACATACAAGTGACCAGGATCAACATCCAGCGCTTCATTGATCCAGTTGAGTTCCAGAGTTGTTTGGTGAGCCTACTTGCTTCCGGAGGATCCCTTATTATGTTTTGTTATTTCAAGTTTGGTAGGATGTCGGGGGTATTGTCCCAACATCCCTTATAGTATTAGAGGCTTCATAGATATATATACACTAGTTCATGAGTCTTTTCATTTTCAGTTGTTCATGTTGAGACTTGAGTTGCCTCTTTGGCCAGTTGAATGTTTCCTTTAAAACATTCTGAGTTTATTATTTTAATTATCTTTTGAGTATATTCTATGTTAAGTAAGTCTTCCGTTGAGAGTTGATCGAGGACAAGGGTTCGCTTGGGGCCAGCAATGGTTCTCGAGTGTCAGCCACGCCCAAGGGGTAGGGTTGGGGCGTGACAAACTTGGTATCAGAGCCTTGTTCAAGAGTACTAAGGTGTCTATGAAATAGTGTCTGTAGAGTCCTAGTTATTTGTGTGAAGTGAGCCACATCTATAATTAAGAGGCTGCAACATTAAGGAACTATCTCACTTCTTTCATACTATTCTCGTGCAGTACAGTTCATCTTTATAAAATTTCTTTCTAATTCGTGCTTTCATGTATCTTTCAGATCATTCCTTCACGAACAGCTGTCCAAGGTCGTCCCGCATGGAGAAATGTTGAACAACAGGATCAAGGGGTACCCAATGCACCTAAAGTACAACCCCAAGGAGAGGTCACTAATGCTGAGTTTCGGGATGTTATCCGAATGTTGAGTCAAGTTGTGACCAACCAGGTTGCGCAACAGAGAGAGGTTCGACAGGATATGGCTAATACATCTAAAATCCAATAATTTGTAATGATGAATCTTCCAAATTTCACAAGTTCAAGTGTCACTGAGGATCTGAAAAAATTTGTAGAAGAGGTACAAAAGGTTTTTAAGGTTATGCATGTTGCTAATGCTGAGCAAGTGGAATTAGTTGCTTACCAATTGAAGGGTGTCGCTAGAATCTGGTTTGACCAATTGCAAGAAGAATAGAGCTTAAGGTGCACCAATTGTGAGTTGGGTTGTGTCTGAGGAGGCCTTCTTGGGGCTTTTCTTTCCCTATGAATTGATAGAGGCCAAGGTAAGGGAGTTCCTCACTCATAAGAGGGAATCTATGAGAATACATGAGTACAACATTAAGTTCACCCAACTGACCCATTATGCTCCGGAGATGGTTGCTGACATGAGGAGCAGGATGAGTCTATTTATTGCTGGTTTGCCTCGTCTGTTAAGTAAGAAGGGCAAGGCAGCTATGTTTATAGGGGTTATGGACATAGAAAGACTGATGATCCATGTGCAACAGGTTGAGGAAGATAAGATGAGGGATAGAGAAGTGTTTCGAAATAAAAAAGCTAAGACTGCAGGAAATGAGTCCAGATAGCAGAAGAGTAATGTAGACCGGTCATCTTTCAAACAAAAGCAAAAGGGTCCTGCCCCATCACCTGCTAGTGCACCTTCACCAAGGAACATAGGTAAGTTCAAGAATCAGAATTCACAGAATTTTAGAGCTAGGCCTGCACAGTCTCAAGGTAGTGTGGCACAAGGAGGAAATGGGACTCCTACATGTGCTAAGTTTGGTAGGAACCACTTAGGAGTATGTCGTGATAGCTCCACTGGTTTTTCAAGTGTGGTCAAAATGGTCACTTCGTAAAAGAGTGCCCTAAGAATAGGCAGGGTGGTGGTAATGGGGGTAATAGAGCCCAATCTTCTTCAGCGGTTCCACCAGACAGGGCTGCACCTAAAGGAGCTATTTCAGGGACAGGCGGAGGAGCAAACCGTCTGTATGCTATCACCAGTCACCAAGAGTAAGAAAATTTTCCAGATGACGTCACTGGTATGATCAAAGTATTTCCTTTTGATGTTTATGCTTTGCTAGATTCAGGAGCGTGTCTAACTTTTGTGACTCCATATGTTGCGATCAATTTTGATGTTCTTCCCGAGAAACTTTTCGAGTCCTTCAGTGTTTCTACACATGTTGGTGAGTGTCACGACCTGAGCCTACACCCCGGAAGTGACACGACGTACAAGAATCCGAAGAGTCTCATACAAGCCTCATAGCATTGATAACATAAGACATAAGAAATGATGCGGAATTTAAAAACTTTTATCCAAACAATCGAAGTCTTTTATAAAAGCAAGTAGAAGTCTAACTTTGTCTCATTTAGCCATCTAATACAACTTTGAATCAACAATAGGGTCATAACCCTTCAACATAGTCCAAAACATAAAATGGCATGAAAGAAACTACTAAAGACTCATACGTCCTCGAATCTTGAGGAATCACCACAAGCTAGGAGAATAGTCGATCCAAGCTTGAATAAAAAAGAAATCACCTTAAGATCCGGAACCTACACTTTGTGAAAATGTAGAAAAAATATGGGTTAGCACAAAAATACACTAAGTATGATAGCCATGCAAAAATCATGCTAAAAAGGACATTTTAGTTGAAAACCATGCATTTAACAAGTTTGAGAATCATCATGTAACTTTAGTATAAAAGATTAAGTCACAAGCATATTCAACATGTAAATCATTATAACATAATAGAACCATCACCTAGGCAACCCTAAGTTATACTTGTGCAATGTACGAATGTCATCCCATAATACCACTCATACTAAGTATCCCTTTGAAGCCACCATAGTCATGTTCACCATTCTTTGATCCCATCTTTAATTAATACTCATAGACAAGGAACATTCACGTTTAATAAGTCATGGCAAGGAAAACAACTCACAATAACAATCCAAGTTAAGCATTCATCCTTTACATTTAGCCTTTATGTCAATATTCTCAAATGCCAATATTCTCAATAGCATCATTATAAGCACATTCATTTATTTAGACCTTATGACATTTGAGAAACACACCATAGCCACTCTCAAAGCCTACTGATGCAATGCATGAGTGACATCCCATATTACCACCCACACTTCATGATACCTCTTGAGTAACCATAGCAGATAACTCAAATGATGGGAATAAGCCTTAACCGATAATACCATGTGAGCAAAGCATGGAATCCGGTGTCATGTCCCAACCCAAAAAGATTGGGTCTACTTGCCTAAGGTAGAACCCGTTAACATTTTAGCTTAGGTGGATCCACTAGCTAATAACCTATGTGGGTACATAGTTATAGGATAAGGAGGTTGTTACTGGAAACACGACCAAACATGGGAGAGCTTCCACCTCACAGTATCCTCTCGGTTCTAAGCTTTAAATTCCCATAGAGTAGTTAATTTTCTTTTAACATTATTACACATGAAAGGAATTCCATTGGCCCATCGATTCAAGACGAAGCCTTAGAGGATTTCATTAGTCATTTATGAAAGGAATGTTATTAGCCTATCGATTTAAGGTACATTATTAGGATATCTCATTGAATCCTCATGAAAGGGGTACCATTGGCCTATCGATCCAAGATTTATTATTAGTCACTCATGAAAGGAATGCCTTAGGCCTACCGATTCAAGGTTCATCATTACAATAATTCATTGAATCATCATGAAAGAAATGCCATTGGCCTATCGATTCATGGTTCATAAAGCCAAGATACTTTTAGTTACACAAGAAGAGGATGCCCTAAGCCTACCAATTCAAGGTACATCAATCAAGATCACTTTTAATTACAAATGAAGAGGATTCCCTAAGCCTACCAAATCAAGGTGTATTATACATTGAGGAAACCTTTCACAGCATATCATCATCATTCACAAGTGTATAATTGAGAATAACCTTTCAACAACACAACAATTATATTATAGTCTTGATCATATTACTTTCAATGTATTCACAAAGCATGTACACAAACATCATGATTATATAATATTCTCACAATTTTCCCTTCAAGGACCATTAAACATAATTCAACAACTCACCTAGAATTACTATATTTAGGCATGGATAATAACACAATTCAAGTAATTAAACTACTACAAGAACAATTTCATAGTATTCATCTTGCTACAATTCACCCACATCACATAGTCATAAATTAGGGTTAGGGGGAATTCATGGATTCATGGGAGATTTTATCATTAAACCACCATAAAACATCAATTCAATCATAAAATATGATAATTAAATCATTGAAAACGTTTTTAGGAAGAATCCATGACTTGGAGTGAAAACCCTGGGTTTTTAGAGACTTTTCTTCTTTGAAATTGAAAGTTTGAGGGCTTCACGGATGAAAGCATTCCATGAATCAAGACTACCATACCTTAGATGAATAAATCCAACCAAAATCGTGAGAGTAACCCCCCTTCTTCAAGCCCTAACTTGATCTTCTTCTTCTTTTTCAATGGAGTATTAGAGAGAAGATTTTTGGAAAGAGTTGAGTTGGTTATGATTTGGGTAGTTAAGATTTATGAAGTTTATAAGGTGGTTAATGACTTAAAAGTACTTATATAAGTCTAAATAATCAAATATAAAAGGACCTCACTTCAAACTAACCTCAAAATAAATTACCTAATTTGCCCCTCCCTTGGCCGAGACCCAGGCAAAATTACAGGCATGACCTACGCCCTAGACCTACGGTTCGTAGGTTGCCTATTGGCCGTACTGCAGGTCCGTAGGTCATGACCCACGACCCCCACCTACGTGGTATGGGTCCACTTACTGGCCGTAGGTGTCATGCGTAGGTGGCCTTGTTTGGGCAGTCTTGCTAGATTTGGGGCAGTTTTGAGGTTAAGCTTTAGGGTCCTCCTCAAGGACCCTTGGTTGGTCCTTGGGGGGTCGTACCTTGACATTTAATCCCTAAAACCCTCATCCTAAGTTCAAGAAACTATTTCACACTTCTAAACCACACATCAAACTCAAAAACTCTCACGTAAGGCTCTAGTTCCACCTACTAGTTTTCTAGGTGTTACAGTCAGTCTATTCTCGCTGAGAGAGTTTATCATGATTGTACAGTTTCTGTCAATCGCATGAACAACATGGCTGAGTTAGTCAAGTTAGACAAGGTAGATTTTGATGTCAATCTAGGTATGGACTGGCTTTATGCTTGTTCTGCCTCAGTTAATTGTAGGACTCGAGTAGTTAAGTTCCAGTTTCCTAATGAGCCAGTTATAGAGTGGAGGAGTAGTTCAACAGTGCCTATGGGTCATTTTATTTCGCATCTTTAGGCAAGAAAGTTAGTTTGTGTCCTCAAATGTTTATTTTGTTCCAATAACTAATGTAAAACCCTTGATTTCTAGGTATATGGATCGAAAAACAAAGCAACGACACTAATTTGCAAAAAAGAACAAAGCGAGATGAAAAAACGAAGAAATGCAAGCTTGGTGATCGCCAAGTCCACTGGGTGAGTCGCCGAACGGGTATTTGACCACCTAAAGTTCCAGTGTGCCAAGCCCCGAAGAAGAAAACCATTTTGGCCAGAGAAAGGAGAAGTCGACGAATCACCGAGTGGATCCGCGATGCAGTGTTGGATCACCCAAAGTTACAGACGTTGAGGATGCTGAAGGTCAAGGGCAAAAAGGGTGATGGAAATGAACAAAGGTCGGATGGCCGAGTTGATCGGCGAGCCCAACTTACTTCACCGAGTGGCTATTCGCATCACATTTTTGGCGACTATAAATACATTTTTGAACATTTAGTTTAGTATCATTATTCATTCTAAAATATATCGAATTTTGAGTATTGAGACAAGTTTTCTCTAGTTTTTCCTAAGCTTTGAAGAATTGAAGTTTCTTCACTTTTGAGAAATTGGAAGTGGGTCTTTGAGATTCTTTGAATTGGAACATTGTAAGAACGAAATAAATCTTACTCAGTTGATGAAAACTCAATTTGGTAACGATTTTTATCTTTTTATGATGTCTAGATAAAACCCCAATTCTTGGGGTGTGATTATGTCATTATGGGCTGATTTATTTTATAGGTATTGCTAATTGTTAGTTTAAATGTTGTTTAGAAGTGAGTTCAATCAGTAATTGTGGTTTAACTTAGGAATTGTAGTTTCAAATGCAGTTCTACCCTTGTGTTTTTGGCTTGCTCGAGAGAGAGGTTTTAAAACTAAGCTTATTGATTGATGGTCTATGGGTATTGGGTTGACATGGGTTAAGCTCGAGAGAGTGAATCCTAAACTCAATCCCACATATTCATCTTGAGAGAGTAAATAGACTAAGGTGTGGGATGGTCTGATTTTGCTTGCTTGTTGATATTAGAGAGAAATTACCTTCATTCAGGGTAAATTGTTCGAGAGAAAATTTATTCCCTCTATGTTTTAGCTCACTAATATACAGTTATTTCCTAACAGTTGTGATTACCCATTTGTCTATATTAGCATATAATTGAATCACATCCCAAGAACCAGTCTCATTATTGTTTTATCGTATTGTTTGCTACTGCTGTATTTCATAATTAAAACCAAAACTCACTGTTATTTGACATTCGTGTCACCCCTAATTTGAATTATGTTTTTATTCGATAATGCTTATTCCTATGACTGAATTGACCGTATTCATACTTCCTAATTGATTCTCAAACACGTACCACTCCCTGTGGGATTCCACCCCAACTCATGTAGTGGGTTTTATGCTGACTAGCGATCGTTTACACTTAGAATTGGATGAAATGTCCTTGATACGTTAAATCAAAATGGTGCCACTTCTGGGGAGTTATGTTGTTTTAGATTCTTTTGGTGAAGTTGAATTTTGTTCTTTTTAGTCATAGTTGAATCTACTGACTTTTAGTTTTGGTTTTCGTGTTGCTGTTAGAAACAAAGGAAATGAGTGTCAACGGAAGCCATGGTAGACATGTGGGCCACCAATATGACATCGGCAAGCTCAACGGTGTCAATGAGCTGAATGTTAATGACCTTCATCTAATGGGAGGAATTGGTGTCATTCGCTTGCCTCCGGCTGAAGGGAACGTTGTGTTCCACAGTACAAGCACCATGTTGCAGCTCTTGCAATTGAAAGGGTTGTTTGGTGGGTTGGCTCATGAGGATCCTCATGAGCATATTAGAAACATTATTGATGTTTGCGGGCCGTTCTCCTTCAACAACATATCCCAACAGTCGGTCCGGTTAAGGTAGTTTCCGTTTTCTCTAATGGGAGAAGCATGCAAGTGGTTGGCTGAATTGCCAAGAGACTCCATCACTTCATGGGAAGAGCTTGTCACCGCATTTCAAGTGCGAGTTTTCCCTCCTTCGAAAATGATGACACTTAAGGATAGCATCCAAAGCTTCAAGCATTTGGAGGGTGAGCGAATTCATAAGACTTGGCTGAGATTCAAGAAGTTGGTGCTGCAATACCCAACTCACAGTTAGCCCGACAATGTTTTGCTATAATAATTTTATTGAAGCCTTGATTCGGTGAACAAGGGAGTAGCTGACCAACTTTATCTGGGAGGTTTGATGCAACAACCTTAACTGGTCTGAGGATAGGTATGTTCCTCACCACGAGCGTCAAATGCCAAAAGATTCTGAGGGTGGCCGTTCTGAGGATATGGTCTCTCGTATTCTCAACAAGGTTGAAGGGTCCGATAATTTATTTAAAGAAATGAAGGAAGATGTATCGACCCTTAGCCAGACGGTTACTTCTCACTCCGTCTCTATTAAGCAGTTGGAGACCCAAATGGGTCAGATTTTATCTCATTTAAATCCGAGACAACAAGTGGGCTTGCCTATTGATACTATGACAAACCACAAGAATGAAGTTTGAGTGACGACTTGCATCGTGCCACGACGTTAACTAAGGCGCTGCTTGAGAGGCAATCCAAGTTTTTATTTGCTTTATTTTTTATTTTGAAATAATCGTGGATTTTGCAGTTTGAAGTGTAGAATATGTTTGAAAAGTGCATGTTGGCGAGCAACATGTCCAGTCGGCAAATCTCTAAAGAGGTCGGCAAGCTCGACCTGGACCACCGTTTGACTCAAGAAATTCTAAGATCAGAGTCTGTAAAATTCGGCGGGTCCTTAGACTAGTCAGCGAGTCGCTGAACAGGTCGGTAACCCTGACTCTGTCCGCCGTTTGGACCCCCACATTAACTGGTGGTCCTGTAAAACTCGGTGAGGTAAGTAACCACTCGGCGTGTCACCGAGTGGTTCGGCGAGCAAATTTAATGTCGCTAAAAGGGCGAGAAATGGACGGTTTTTAAAGGCCAAAAGTTTAAAAATTCAAACTCTTTCACATTCCCTAACATTTTAACTTCCTAAGATCACACCCGCACTATATTTTTCTATATTTTCGTATTTATACCGCTGACTAGTTGTCAATCTTGTGTTTGGAGTTAGAATTCTTTGCCGCCTAACGTTTCAATGTATTTATTCGGCATTAAAGGTTGGTTTTCCGAACCCTAAACTTGCATTTAGCGGTTTTACTCAATTGCAATTGTTTTTTTTAGTGATGTGTGATGGACCTCTCTGAATCCATGTTTGGGTGCTTGTTTGCCGAATTTAATTATAACATCATGCCTAATCGTTACTTTCCCAAATTTCGTACTTCAAAATTAATCTAAATTGTTGGGTTGTGCTAAAATATTATTAGGTCTAGTCGGGTGAAGTCTGAGTTGTTGATAATTGTGCTTAATGACGCATTTTTCCCGATGATGGAGCGTTTGACGTCATTCCTAAGAGCGTAAGTCATCAAATGGCCAATTTTGACCAAACCAGGAGAAGTCTGAGTACCCCGGGGGCATGGTTCATATGGATCTAAGTCTAACTGTGAGAGTGTTTGGTTTGATTTTGTTTTCAGGGGCAGCGGTGTTGATTTTGGAAGTCGTGGGAGAAAGTAAGCACGTTGGGTAGTTTGGCGAGCTGGGTCGAGCTCGCCGAACCACTCAGTAGTTCGCCAAAGTTCCCCAATATCGCCTTTAATTTCATGCTTCTATTGAGTTGGGTTCTGTAATTTTTGGCGAGAAGATTGAGTTCGTTGAGTACCCTCGGCGACTCACCGAAAGTCCTCTTTGATCGCCCTTTCTGCGCCCCTAACTCTTAAAATACATTGTAACTTTCGGCGGGCTTATCTCTGCTCACCGAATGATGTCTATGATTTGACGAAAGGCCTTTCCCATCGCCGACTTGCAAAATTTTCTGGAAAAATTTGAGCCAATCCTTTCAACGAGCCCGATCTGGCTCGCCATAGTGATTCGGAGACTCACCGACTGGTTCGGCGAGTCTCTCTGCAATATGATTTATGTCATTTTTATTGAACTATTTCTAACAGTTTTCAATTTGTGTTGCAGATATGGCTAGACCAAAAGTGGCAGGTCGAGACATGCTGCCCCGCAAGAGGGCTAAGGGAATCACAATCAATGAGGATGCAGTTGCATCTAAGGAAAAGGCTACCAAGCTTCCCACCACATGTGGGAAGGGAAAAGGGAAAGGTAAAGCACCTGCTCCTGCATCACCGGAGGTCAGCTGCGATAGTGACGACATATATGCCACTCACCTCACCACTTCTGAGAGTGAGGGTGAGCACCAGGATCCTCAAGCAACCACTTTTGAGCCTAATGATGATGAGTTATTGTCAGCCCAGAGAGTTGAGCTACGTCCCAAGAGGCTGAATGATCCATCTAGGATCAGGATTTCCCAGGCCACTGCTTCTCCTCCTGCTCCAGTACAGGCTGTGGTTCCTGCACCAGCTGCACAGGGTCCTCCTCCCCTATCTATGAATAGACTAAAGATCAAGGGGCTGAGGACAATTATTGAAGAAAAGAGGTTGTCTACTAATGGAGTCAAAGACGGATACCCGGAGATCATGAGCTGCTTGAAGTCTCACAAGTTCCAGCCATTCACTCGACCCTGTGGCCCTTATGTACCATACTGGGTCTGGGAATTCTACCCTGCCTATGGAGCCCTGGTGCCACAAGGGAAGAAGCAGGCCACCAAATTCAAGCTGGTCGACTATGTGGTTGTCAGGGGCAGAAAAGTGAAGTGTGATAGTGATGCTATCAATGCAGTCCTGGAGTGTTCAAAGGAGATTGAGGATGACTGTCAGTACATGATGTAGACAAAGACATTGGAGAATATGAAAAAGTGGTTGGCTCCTCTGATATCTGACGGTGCTACTAAGTGGATCGAGGTTGGAGCACCCATTGAAAACAAAGACCTCAATATAGCAGCACAGTTCTGGTTTGGCTTCATCAGCAGTACTATCATGTAATCCCAAAATGAGTCGATTCTTCGCCACGCAAAAGCAGCTTGCCTTGGTTGTATCATTGATGGGACAAGGATAAATTTGGGTATCATCATTGCCAGGAGATGGTCATGAGGGACAAGCAGCGCCAAACCTCCCTCCCTTTTTCTGGTGTTGATCACTGAGTTGTGCAGACGTTATTGGGTACCTCAAGATGAGAAGAAGGATGTGGAAGTAATTCCCACCTCCTATACTAACATTCAGAGGATTGAGGTGGAATACCTGAAGGATGAGGCCGAGAAGAAGAACGCAACCCCGGTGGATACATCCCCGTTGTGGACACTGATGCATAACCTGCAGAGGCACCTTTGCCTACTCCGGCTCCTAGGCCTTCAGGTATATCTAGCACTGCCCCTTTCATGACGCCTAGTTCCTGTACAACTCACTTGCCTCCTAGGTCTGGTGCCTCTGCTACTGCTATTTCCCGACCTCTACTCACCCAGGCTGCGATACTACGCATCGGGCAGCTAGCCCATTCTTCTGATAGGCATGCCTCCAGGCTTGAGACCACCATTCTGGGAATGATCGAGAGGACCCTTGTTGATGTTGTGACACCCTTGAATGCGAATATTGATGCCCTTGCAGCACGATAGCGGTGTGTGAGCAAGGCCAAGGGGCCACTGAGGAGGTAACGGCTCTAAAGGCCGTTATTGCTGAGCGGAGGAGAGATGTGGACCAGCTGAAGTCCACCGACATGTCATTTTTTTTGTACCGTGGAGATCCTTGATATGCAAGTTGATCCATATGTTCCTCTGGCTACCACCAAAGATGAGGTTCAAACTGAGGAGGTAGCTGCTGCCGAGTCTGAGGCTGAGACCAATGAGGAGCTGCTTGGTGTTGATGAAGAGGTTTCTTATGAGGGCCTTACGGAGATTGAGGAGGCCATGGTAGATTCAGTTGTGCAGACACACCCTTGACTGACCGTAGTGGATCAAGTGTTATTGATGGTAGACACTGGGCACTGATGCCCCGACATATGGAGCGACTGTGTAGATAAGATTTTCTTTACCTCCCTCTCTATCACTTTTATTGATTTTTAGTGTTTTTATTACATTTGAGGACAAATTGCTTTTTTTTGTTTGTGATGGGGTGAGGTATTTCCATACCTATCTCTTGTGATTATTGTTTTTGTTTTTTTTTATATATTGGGATTTTGTGCTGTAAATTGTATATTGGCACTGTTTTGTGGATGTTTCAGCTTGTGGCTTCGTATTTTGAATTCAAATGGTTTTGCAAATGGTTTTTGACCCCTTCTAAAAAAAATTGTGCCACCTCTTGTTCTGTTTCAATGTGGTTGTTCTTGTGCAAATTTGAGTGTCGGTCATGATCAATACCGATGACTTGAATATTGCTCTTAATCGAACAAAAATGAATGTGCGGCTACGATGAGGCCAAATGAAGTTGCATAGATAATATGTGAACTTTTTGCATCTCGTTGTGACTAGCCGTTTATCGAATGAGTCTCTTGTGATGAACATTGCACAAGAAGTGCAAAGAAATCCCCCTTTTATCCATGGTTGTGAGAAAGTTGGAATCCCTCCATACAAAAAAAGAAAAAAAAAAGAAAAGAAGAATGAAAAAGAAAAAGAACGAAAAAGTTGTGAAAGTTGCAAGAGAAATGGGGTATTCGATATTCCATGAGAAGTGAATAATGGGGTAAAATTTTTAGCATGAGGGAAAATGTTGAAGAAAATGAAAGAAAGTGTTGTTTATACCACATTTCATGAGGATAGCTGCCACTGAGCCTAAATGACCATACCTTTACACTCAGCCCCGTTACAAGCCTTGAAAAGACCTTTTTGATCTTGAGTGAGCTGAAGCGAGTGTTGATTGGAAAATAAGGGCAAACATATAGGTGAAGCCATGTATGTGTTCATCTTTGTGAGTGTGAGAGTTGTATGTGATTCCAGAGCTTTAAATTGTGAAGAATAGTGTGTGAATTTGGAATCATTCTTTGTTTGAGGGAATTTGAGTACCTTTGTTGAGTTTGAACTTGCATTTGAAGCAAGTATTGTGAACTTGAGAATCTTTAGGAATGGTGAGTCACAACTTAAACCTTTGAGTGCACAATTAATCCTTGCATGAGTAAGTTGAGTCTTGTTGTGTGCGTTAATGATTGAGTCTTGTGTAGCACTGTTTGAGACATCCTTTTTGAACTGCTGAACTTGAGTTTTACTTGAGGACAAACAAAAGTTTAAGTTGGGGTGTTGATGAGTCTGAGATTTGGACTCATTTACGGCTCTATTTAGAATGATTTAGTGTCCTCAAATGTTTATTTTGTGCCAATAACTAATGTAAAACCCTTGATTTCCAGGTATATGGATCGAGGAACAAAGCAAGGACATTAATTTGCAAAAAGGAACAGAGCGAGCTGAAAGAATGAAGAAATGCAAGCCTGGTGATCGCCAAGTCCACTTGGCGAGTCGCCGAATGGCTATTTGACCGCCTAAAGTTCTAGTGTGCCAAGCCCTGAAGGAGAAAACCAAGTTGACGAGAGAAAGGAGCAGTCGGTGAATCACCGAGTAGTTCCGTGATGCAGTGTTGGATCGCTCAAAGTTACAGACCTTGAGGATGCTGAAGGCTAAGGCAAAAAAGGGCGATGGAAATGACCAAAGGGTGGATCGCCAATTTGATCGGCGAACCCGACTTACTTCGCCGAGTGGCTATTCGCAACACATTTTTGGCGACTATAGATAAATTTTTGAACTTTTAGTTCAGTATCATTATTCATTCTGAAATATATCAGATTCTGAGTATTGAGACAAATTTTCCCTAGTTTTTCCTAAGCTTTGAAGAATTGAAGTTTCTTCAATTTTGAGAAATTGGAAGTGGGTCTTTGAAATTCTTCGAATTGGAACATTGTAAGAACGAAATCAATCTTACCCAGTTGATGAAAACTCAATTTGGTAACAATTTTTATCTTTTTATGATGTCTACCTAAGACCAGAATTCTTGGGGTATGTTTATGTGATTATAGGCTGATTTAGTTTATAGGTATTGCTAATTGTTAGTTTAAATGTTGTTTAGAAGTGAGTTCAATCAGTAATTGTGGATTAATTTAAGAATTGTAGTTGCAAATGCAGTTCTACCCTTGTATTTTTGGCTTGCTCGACAGAGAGGTTTTAAAACTAAGCTTATTGATTGATGGTCAGTGGGTATTGGGTTGACATGGGTTAAGCTCGAGAGAGTGAATCCTAAACTCAATCCCACATATTCATCTCGAGAGAGTAAATAGACTAAGGTGTGGGCTGGTCTGATTTTGCTTGCTTGTTGATGTTCGAGAGAAATCAACTTTATTCGGGGTAAATTGTTCGGGAGAAAATTTATTCCATCTATGGCTTAGCTTACTCACTATTATACAACTATTTCCTAACCGTTGCGATTACCTATTTGTCTATATTAGCCTATAATTGAATCACATCCCAAGAACCCGTCTCATTATTGTTTTATCGTATTATTTGCTACTGCTACAGTTGATAATTAAAAGCAAAACCCCATGAAATTCGACATCTGTGTCACCCCTAGATTTGAATTATGTTTTTATTCGATAATGTTTATTCCTATGACTGAATTGACCATATTCATACTTCCTAATTGATTCTCAAACACGTACCACTTCCTGTGGGATTCGACCCCAACTAATTTAGTTGTGTTTTATACTGACTAGAGATCGTTGACACTTAGAATTGGATAAAGTGTCCTTGATACGTTAAATCATGTGTCTATCACTTAGTCCAAGTTAATGACTCTAGTGTGGAAACACCGTCATTTACTACACAATTGTGGAAGTCTTTTAATGACAACAAAACTACCCATTCAGTAGAGGATTATGCCAAGCTATATCTTCAAGAGGTAGTTAGACTTCATGGAGTTCCAATGTCCATCATTTCAGATAGAGGTGCACAATTTACTGCACAATTCTGGAAGTCTTTTAAGAAAGGTTTGGATTCGAACGTGAACTTGAGTACAGCTTTTCATCCTCAGACTGATGGTCAAGTAGAGCGCACCATTCAGATTTTAGAAGATATGTTGAGGGCTTGTGTGATTTATTTCAAAGGTAATTGGGATGATCACATACCTCTCATAGAGTTTTCTTACAACAATAGTTATCACTCTAGCATCCAGATGGCTCCTTCTGAAGCTCTTTATGGGAGACAGATCTCCTATTGGGTGGTTTGACGTTGGTGAAGCTGGGTTGATAGGACCAGAATTAGTTCATCAAGCTATGGGCAAAGTGAAGATTATTCAAGAAAGGTTGAAAACAGCTTAGAGTCGTCAGAAATCCTATACTGATGTTAGAAGAAAAGACTTAGAGTTTGAAATGGATGATTGGGTGTACTTAAGGTTTCACCCATGAAGGTGTTATGAGATTTGGTAAGAAGGGGAATCTTAGCCCCCGATATATTTGTCCTTACATGATATCTAAATGGATTGGCATTATAGCTTATGAGTTGGAGCTACCGCCAAAGTTAGCAGCAGTTCATCCGGTATTTCACATTTCAATGTTGAAGAAGTGTATGGGTGATTCTTTACTTATTATACCAACTGAAAATGTTGGTATTAAGGACAACCTATCTTATGAGGAGGTTCCCGTTCAGATTCTGGATCGTCAGATTCGCAAGTTGAGAATCAAGGAGGTAGCGTCAGTCAAGGCAGTATGGAGGAACCAGTTTGTTGAGGAAGCTACATGGGAGGCTGAGGAACATATGATGAAGAGGTACCCACATCTCTTTGAGTCCGGAGAAATTCCAGATCAAGGTACTAATTCTCTTCTTAGTACTCTTTAATTGATCTACTAAATGTATTAAATTTGCATGTTGGGTGTTTGAGTTATGTGTTAGATAGTAATACCCTTAGTTCTACTGAGAGTAATCTCATTTGATGATGAATGTTCCCAAGGGGGATATATTGTAACATCCCTCCTTAGAAAATGCTACATTTATAAATAATTAATTTGGAAAGAGTCAAATTGAATTTTTTTGCAAGTTATGCTAAGTTATGAGTTGTAGGTCAACTTCAAACGACCATAACTTTCAGTACATGATGAGTTAGGTGGCCCATAAATTATCAAATGAAAGGTCTTGGAATCCTCTTTCCAACGCCACCGAGCTTGCTAAATTTCAAGCTCATATGAGGGAGATAGGGCCATTTGAAATCTGTCTGTCCAATTAAGGAAAGTTACCCAAATTAGTGAGGGGCATTTTGGTATTTTCCTTACCCAATCAGATTAATTCAAAATAAGTATTATTTTTGGGGTTGAATCTGATTTGGGTCAGTTTGCATAATCAACACGCTTAGGGTTTTGAGGAGAGTTCAAGGAAAGGAGCAAAGAGAAAAGTTCTAGGCGTTTGTCAAGATTATGAGGATTTTCGAAGATTGTTTCACCAAATTAAGGTATGTGAGTTCTCATAGCTTTGGGTTCGTTCACCCACATCAATTATGTTATTTTCAGCGAAATTTGCTTCTCAAAGTTGAAGGATTTAAGTTCTTGATAAGTGTTCTTGAAGTATTATTTTCGTTATTGAATTAGGATGGGTTTGATGAGTTCTTGAGATAATCGTATCGAGTTTAAGAGTTATTTTTGAGTAGATTCTTGTGTACTTGTATTGAGTTATTGAATCTAAGGAAAACTTAAGAAAATCAATCGATTTGAAGTGATTTAGGATTAAAAATCGAAAAGAAAAATTCGTCGGATTATTCTGGGGGAAGGGTGGCACAGCGTGCCCCAGATGCACTAGAGGGTCTGGGGCGGCGCACCAGCTATGTGCCAGATTAGTGTTCTAGAAGGCTAGGGGTTGGCGCCCCGCACCAATAATGCGTCTGGGTCGTCTGCCCCCACCCTTTCTCTGTCGTTTCATCCGTTTAAGTCCTTTTTAAGTATACATTTTTCTCCCTACTGACTCTAATCACTCTAAACTACATCTATAAATACAAAGATCATTCATAACACGAATCATAACCTTAGATTCATAATTCATTTTGAAGGTAGAGTTAAGAGTTAAGTGTGAGAATTCTTCCGAGTCTTTTTAAGAAGTCTTTTACAATCATTTTAAACTTGTTTTAAGACTTGAGCACTTGAGTTTGAGAAAGAGTAGAGTTGAGTTCAGTTTCTTTAAAATGATATATAGGAACTAAGTATTCCCAAGAGTAAATGTTTTCACATTAAAGATGAGATGAAGCACCGATTTCCGAAAGAGTTTTTGAGCAGTTTTGAGTACCATCTCTTTTAAGAAAAATAATTTTGATTAATGATCTCAAACCAAATAAAGAGTTCTGTTTTTAAACATATGAGCTAGTTATTTTAGGTGTAGTATTGAGTACCGATATGGGGACGAGTTCAGATAACTCAAAGTCCTCATAAACTATGTAGCCAACGTGGGTAGAAAGGGTCATACTTTTTAGATGATTCCTTATTGTTTTTAAGCATAGACTAATGGATACACTTTGTTACTAGGTCCTATACCCCGACAAAGCATAGTACAGTTCTCGCAGCGTGAGCTAGACGTTGTATCATCACATTAGTCATAGTGATGGTTGTGTTATAGAATCTCCCAGAGAGTTTATTTTGTATTTTCATATACAAATAGAGTTTATTTTGTATTCTTACATAAAAAATGAGTATATTGTATTTTTAAATACATGAAATTGTTATCTACTGTTTTAAAAGCTTTTCTTTATAATGCATCTTTTCTACTCCTTTAGATTGAAATGAGTTGAGTTAGTTGAGTTGAGACGAGGTATGTTGTTTCTTCAATTCCAGTTCAAGCTTATGTCTTGTTTATATTTCTCCTCATATTCTCGTACATTCCACGTACTGATGTCATTTGGCCTACATCTTTTATGATGCAGATACAGATGACTAGGATCAATATCCAACGCTTCGTTGATCCAGTTGAGTTCCAGAGTTGTTTGGTGAGCCTCCTTGCTTCCGAAGGATCCCTTATTATGTTTTTGTCATTTCAAGTTTGTTAGGATGATCAGGGGTCTTGTCCCGACATCCCTCATAGTATTAGAGGCTTCATAGATAGATAGACACTAGTTCATGAGTCTTTTCATTTTCAGTTGTTCATGTTGAGACTTGAGTTCCACTTTGTCCAGTTGAATGTTTCCTTTAAAACATTCTGACTTTATTATTTGAATTTATCTTTTGAGACTATTCTATGTTAAGTAAGTCTTTCGAGAGTTGAGCCAGGCCAAGGGTTCGCTTGGGGACAACAATGGTTCTCGAGTGCCGGCCACGCTTAGGGTGTAGGCTCGGGACGTGACAAATGGAGTCGCACTTCGTATTTCTCCTTGAATATGCAACTAATAAGAAATTTTAGTGATTGTTACCTTTTTTGAAATATTATGTCCCATGATTTTCTTCTTCTATTGTTAAATATTTGTATTCTTTCAAATTAAACAAATTAAAAAAAAAAAAAAAACTCAGCCCTATAACAACTAAAATATTTACATTTTAAATAATTATTAAAAATGTGGCTAAGGGATCCTATTAGAATTTAAAATATTGAAATTTTAAAAAATTTCCCAAAAAACTAAATAACTAGACACAATTTACTACCATATATACATATTTTACCTCTAGTTTAAAAATAACACCCATAATACCACTCTTTAATAATTATACCATATATTTTAATAGGATAAATCAGATACACAAAGCTCTTAAATATAGTATTAAATAATTATCTTAAAATCTTTCTCCTTAATTAATGGGACATTAACAATTCAAGTTTTACTTTCTCATACCTCACACCAACCGTTTCCCTCCCCAATCCCAATACCCATATGCATCTCACTCCACCTCCACGTAATTGACAAATATCCACCTTCTCCACTTCTTCCTTAACCATATCAATACATGTTTGCATGTACTAAATCCATAACTAATTCTTGGTAATTAGCAATATATAAAGAGGTAAGATTTTGTTCAATTTTTTCGCTAATATTTGAATGTATCTCGATTTTCACCACTTTTATGTATATGAGTTAAAGTTAAGAATTAGGGATTACATTTTTTGATGTTGTTCTTTATCCATAGAGCAATGACTCACAATTCTCAAATTAAAATAGTAGGAGTTTTGTTAAGTATTTTTCCAATTCAATAAATTTTATTTGTTTATTTTCATTTACTTTTTTTGTAATGGTTGCAGGATATCAATCTTCACCTCCCAACATTCAAGCCAAAAATAGGTCTAAGTTTAGGAACAACCCAATAAAAATGGTAAAAAGCCAAGCTTTAATTAACAGATCAGATACACAATTGAATCCAGACACATAGTTAATGCAACAAGCCGCAATGGAGTTTAACATACATGCTTTGGTATTTTTATCTACATAATTTTTTAATATGTTGATATTTTTCAACAAAGATTTATGAATTATGATATTTAAATGTTTTGATTTTCAATGTATATTATATATTTCACATTGTTTATGATTAGGGTATTTGTAAGGAGAAGTCAGATGTATCTTAGTCGATTTTAAGTGTTTATTGAGTTTTTGTATTTATTAATGAATTGAGATTTTTGTAAAGAGTTGTAAATTAGTATATGGATTTAACTATCTATTGTGTTTTTACATTTGTTTATGCATTGAGATTTCTCAAAGAGTTGTAAATTCGTATATGAATTTAATTGTCAGATATATCTAAGTTACATAATCTTCCACATTCAATCTACTTATACATTATAGAGTAAAACAAATTGTATCCGATCCGTTATAAAATACATATCACAAATACACAAGGATGTTAAGAGAGAATATCCTATTTTATTTGTTTTGTAGGAATTTGAGTTGTTTCTTTTAAATTTGCATGTTCATCCTTTGTGTATTGTTAGTTCTACTAATGATGATGTTGTTCGAGAAATAAAAAATAATCTTACTGTTGAACAACTTGACATGTTCAGGTAGACATTTTTTTATATGTATATGAATATTTCAAAAAGCACATTTCAAGAACAAATACGTTGTTGCTTGATGACACTTGAAGTTGATCAAGAAAATCCTAATGAGTTTTGGATAAGTACGAATGGTTCCATCCTTTGCTTCACTATTTATGAGTTTGCTCTAATTACCGGGCTCAAGCGCACTAGTAATGAAGAAGATTTTTTAATCTGATTTTAATTTTAAGAATAGGTTGTTAGTCGACTATTTTCATGGCGATACTGATATTAGAAAGGAACACCTTATTTAATGTTTCAATGATAAAAGGTGGGTGAGTAATAATGAAGATACATTCAAGATTTCAATATTGTATTTCATTCATACTTTAATTTTCTCACAACAGAATGATGTGTCCATTTCTACAAGAGATTTTGAGATAGTTGATAATGGTACCTACAATCAGTTTTCATAGGGAAAGATGTCATTCAAGAATTTGATGAAATCATATAGGCACAAAATAAATTTTACTCAAAAATTGTATCGCCTTTTGGGAATATCGTATGCTTTCCAAGTACGGATTTAACAGTGTTGCATGCAACTCCCACTAACATTAGATGTTAATCATGCTAAGGTAATCCTCAGAATTCTAAATTGACATGTTGTTAATCCGCAACCTAAATACAATACCGTTATGAATTATTTTTTTTAGCAATGAAGACAATATAATAAGTATATGTATATGGTAGTGTACATTCATTATCAAGACATATACATGTATTTTCTGTGTTTTTGGATTTTCATATGTTGTAAAAATATTTTCAAGCAATTTTTATTATTTTAGTTTCTATTCATTACTTTTATATGTATCTTGTATCTGAACTGTATCTTGCAAATTTCAGGTCACATTCAGGAATATTTCTCCGTCTTCAACTGAATTGGCAGTCTTTGACTTAACTCATTTTATCGGGACTGCTCGAAATCAAGTAGTTATATTTGTTGTTCCTGGTGAATTTGATGATTTTACTACCCCACCTTTGTCAAATGTGCACATGAGGCCTATTTTGTATGGATCATCATCGACACAAAATAATAAGAAATAAAAGTTTGATACTACATCACATTCTGGAAAAATTTGTCGCTCCTCATACGCGTAGTCGTACATATTCATAAGCAGTGATCAGGAATGGTAAACAATAATCGATAATTCTCACAAGTTGGGTGAAAAGCGATCTACTAATTCACATCACGAGCAGACTCATGATATCCATGTGCAAAGTCCACAGCCCAAAGACACACAAGATGATTATAGTTCAAGTCACAAGGAGTATGCTTTAATTTGCTTCGGAAGGAGATCAACAACTTAAAGAATTTGGTAAAAATATGTTCAACTATTATGTATAATTATTTTAATAATCTTATAATATATGCACTTCATTCTCTGTTTAGTAGGCGGAAAAATAATTTACTGAACTTCGTACGTATATGTAAGACATGTTCAAAGTCATCTTTGACGCTATCAAAGAAACGCAAAATTAGAGTCTAAGGTTAACTAAACTTTTTTTTTCTAGAATACACTTCTACATCTGTATATTTGAAGTGTAATGTAATTCAAATTTCATTTTTATAGGGTTCATAAAGTGCAAATCAAAGTGGCGATGGTGATGACCCACATAACAATGAAGGTCCACAACATACATATGTCGGAGATAACAAAAAAAGTGAGACAATGAGAACTGCCATAAGAAAAGTTCATGGAGTTGACGTATCGAAGGTATTAACAATAATTCACATATTCATGTCTTTTTATTCATTAGTATCATTTATCTATATCATTACACAAGTTTCAGTCATCTTTCATGTACATTTTTTTCATTTTCTTATCAGATACATTACTAACAGATATAGATACACCATTGTAAAATGTCCTAATACAGATATACTTGTCACAATGTCAATGAGATATAAATTTTATGTTTAAATAAAAAACTTTCTAATCATTTCAAGGCTGATCATCAGGATTACATGGCATAGACGAGATACGCCAAACAAGTTAATATGAGGTATAACAAAAATTTATTTGATTTATTTTCAGAAAAATATCATTTTTTTATTTTTTTTACAGCAAAGCACAAGATGAGCACTATAGGAAGAAATATTCTAAACTTTCTCAACCTATTGATTTTATTGTCGCTCTAGCCAAGTTAAAAAATTATTTTTTACATCATGTCATTTGTTGGTAATTTTTAAAATGATAAGGTGTTTATTTAACTTCTTAACTAATTTCAATAGTTTTGGAGTTTGTCTTGTATGCGACATAGATACATGATGTATCTGAATATAATACCTAATGTATATGATATAGTTTAACACGATATTTATACACTCTTTTATATCAGAGTTTTTGATTTGTATCTCACCAATCAATCATGTCTATCTACCCTTGTAAAATGTATCTGTAGATTCTGTCGTACGTATAAATTAGTCAATATCAAATTTAACTTCTTATGTCATCTATTTTAATTGTATCTGACCCTCTTCATTACATTTTTATTTTATCTTTATAGCACATGGATGTGATTTTCTACTATTTAAGAAAGAAGTTACAATTGCAATTAAATGCCACAAGGAAAAAATTTCATTGGGTGCTGACAGTTGTAGCACTCATAGACAGATGCAAATCTAGTGGTTCAAAGTATGCATTTCTTCACCTTTTTTATATTTTAATTAATAGTTACGATTGTTTATAGGAAAAATTAGAGAAATCCCACTTTTTAGTTTACTTATTTACCATTATCCCCATATAAGTTTTACAAATTTCTAAAATCTCTTATTTTTGCGCATCAGATTAGTGTATCTCGCGCATCAGATTAATGTATCAGCACTTATATTATTGTATCTCGCGCATCAGATTAGTATATCATGTATAAAATGTACATCAGATTAGTGTATCATTTATAAAATGTAATGTATCTTATTTAACAATTAATATATCTCGCGCATCAGATTAATGTATCAGCGGTTATATTATTGTATCCGTTTGAGAGATTTCTGTAATTATAAACTTTTAAGGGATAGGTTGTAATTTTGCCTTAAAAGTATGTGATTTATGTAATTTGCCAATTATTTATATTACTAATTTAATGTTCATTTTTCAGGGATTGTGGATCATTTACGACAACATATGCTGAGTATATGACTGATGGACATCCAATTTCTTTAACAGATTTTGATGCTAATCTACATCAAGATAAGGTGCACTTTTATTGAATTATGACAACCAAAAAATTGTCACTAGTCCAGTTAGTGGTAACGAAGACCCACCTAGGCAAAGGGACACTTTTGTTGATTCAGATTTAAATCTTTATTTAGGTTTCTCATGTCATATTTCATGAATTTGTTAACTTAAGTTTTATTAGATATATTTAGATATATTCATTCAATGTATCGAAGTTGTTTCTCATTTTCATTTTATCAGGTACTACGAGCCCTCTGTCCAATGCATCTAACCAGCTCGTGTGGTTCACTGGTTCCACCGAAAATTCTCATTTGAAGCGGAGCATAGTGCGCTTTAGGCCCTTGAGTTCAGTTGCTTTTGGTTTAATATGGTATCGATAGCAATAATAGTTTTTCCAGTTTGTCTGTCCCCGATATAAATGGTTGCTTTAGATTATAAATTTTATTAAATATTTTGTCTATCTAATGAGTAATAGCTCTCATTAAGTTCATGACGTTACGTATCTTACGTTTTATGGCATGTAGCTTTAGTTAAATCATCACAATATTCATAAGCTACTATTGCATTATGTTTTAAATAAATATTGCATGTATTCATACCAGATTATTTTTACGAAAAATCAATTATCTGTTACAGATGCATCTATGTACGTGTAATCAGTCTCACTGATTAAATTGACGATTTAGAAATAGTTATATATTTATGTATCAATAGTATCAATTTATTAGTACAAACGTAATAGTATACACTATTAAATTATTTTGTGTATCCTCTTTTGAATGTATTGTTACTGTTATATATATTATAGTAACAAATATAGAATAATGCAAACCCTTTATTGTTGTGTATGAAATTACGAAAGTTCATCAACATTATAAAAACATTCAAATATATCAAAAAATAAGAGAATTCATTTCTTCATTGAAAAATAACTACAAGTATATCGATTGTGACCTGCTTGACTACACTATCCACAACAATTCGTGCTTGCTTATATTTTTTAACTCATGTTTTTATATCAATCATGTTCATCTGATAGCGGATCAGTTGGTATCAAGTATATGGTTATACTTTTACTTTTTTAAAGCAGCAATTGCATGTGAACATGGTGTCATGCTCCGAGCCTACATCCTCGACATGAGCGACACCCGAGAACCATTGTTGTCCCCAAGCGAATTCTTTGACTGGCTCAACTCTCTGCGGAAGACTTACTCATGAAAAGATAAAAGATAAAAGATAAACTCAAAAGTAAACTTTACTTAACTGTCTAAAAGAGTAAACTCAGAATATTTTAGAAATAACATATTCAACTGGCCAAAGAGGATACTAAAGTCTCAACATTTAAACAAAGGAAATGAAAAGACTCATGAACTACTACTGTCTATCTATCTATGAAGCCTCTAATACTATGAGGAATGTCGCGATAAGACCTCTGATCATCCTAACAAAACTGAAATAACATGACAGAAATAAATGAGGGATCCTCCGAATGCAGGGAGACTTACCAAAGCTAGCTCAAACTGTATATGGTATCAACAAATCACTTGTTGATGACCCTAATCTCCTGTATCTACATCATGAAAGGATGCATGCAAAATGGCGTCAATACATTGAATGTACGAGCATGCAAGGGGAAATCTAAAACATGACATAAGCTTGAACTGGAACTGAAGAAATAACTTACCTCATCTCAACTCAACTCGACCTCAACTTAATTCAATTCAATATAAAGTAATGACAATAATGCAATATAAAGAAAAAAAATTAAAAACAATAGATAGCAACTCAATGTATTAAAAAATACAATAAATATGTTAGTTTGTATAGAAAAATACAAAATAACTCTGTTTGGGAGATTCTCTAATCGACAACCTTCACTAAGAGCTATGTGATGATACATTGTCTCATCCACGCTGCCAGAAATGTCCTATACCTTGTCGGGGTATATAAATCCTCAACTAAGCTATGCTTAAAAGAAAAAATTAATCATCTAAAAAGTATGACTCTTTCTACCCACGTTGGCTACATGGTTTATGGGGGCTGTGAATTGTTTGAACTCTCCCCCATATCGGTGCTCAATAAAACTCCTAAAATATAACTTAGGTCATATGTTTTAAAGGAAACATTTGTTGAGTTTAGCAAGGTGTGAATGGGAAATAAAAAAGAGAAAATGGAAAGTGGAAAGAACCAAATGAAAATGAGGGAACCAATTTTGGAAGGAAAATGAAAAGTCATTGCAAAAGTGCAAATGAATAGTTATTTTTACCATATTGGTAGAAAAGAGGAAATTGTTGTCCTTATATTAGGAAACACTTCCTTTAGTTCTTAAAGGGTTAAGAAAAAGGTTCCCCCTCGCGCCGTCGTTGTCGCTCGCTCGGCCTCGGCCTCGGCTTCGGCTTCAACTTCAGCTTCGGCTTCGGCTTCGACTTCAGCTTCGGCTTCGGATTCGGATTTGGCAAATGATGTGATTGATAATACTTTTTAGACAAAAATTATTTAATCAATCTTGTTAAATCATTTCCTTTCTCTTATAAATTAATTCAGAATGTTAGTTAACTAACAGAATTAATTTGGCGCAACTGAATTTATTTGAAATTCACGTGTAACGGTAATCCTTTTGAAAAGTCGTTACTTTCCGAAAATTCGTTATTTTTCCCAAACGGTAATCCTTCCGAAAAATAGTTACTTTTCCCAAAAGACACAATGTTCTGGAAAAAATGGGTCTGAACAGATTTTTCTGAACAGACGCATTCCTTGCTGCAAATGGCTATAAATAAGAGGTCTTTTTCATTTTTTCAAACACTGAAAACTTTTCCTCTCTGCATACATTTCTTGCATAAATAAAATTATCGATCGACTGAGTCTGTGTGTGCGCTCTTGTTGCTGTTCTTGCGTTCACTGAAGTTATTGAAGTTTTGAGGTACCGCTGCTCTTTAACAGGTTAACCCGTTTTATCTTGGGAGGAATTAATTTGCAACCTTGGGTACAGTGAGGGGATTAAATTTTTTAAGGAAACACAGTGGTTTCTGTGAACTCGGAATAAAAAATCATTCTGTCTATTTCATCTTTTTTCTGTTTCTGTATTTTTGACTAACCTGAATACAGGAGATAACAATCTTAAGAAATTTAATAGTTTCTGTATTTGAGGTTTCTGGAGATTAAAACCTTTATGATTTTCTACTTTGTTTGAATTTTTTATAATTCATTCGGTTAACGATTAAAAGAACATAAAAACTTTATCGTTAAATCAGAAACAGTCTGTGTAAGGATTTGTTCTTCACTAGTAGTATTTCACATACTAAATTGTTTGCCATTGTAGACACGTAATTTTTGATCGAATTTAAGGTATTACACCATTTTTGGTACATAAATATTGCTTTTATATATAAATTAAATATTTTATTTTTCATCGTATTTTA
>NW_006238971.1:2094330-2094490 GCF_000226075.1 Solanum tuberosum | reverse complement strand
TTTTTTAATACCTATTTTGGAAAAATTAAGTTTATTCTTAATACTCACATAATCTTTTAACATAGGATTGGTTGTGAATGATGCTTTTCAAGTGGCTGCCATTATAGAGAAGTTACCTCCATTGTGGAAGGACTTCAAAAACTACTTGAAACATAAACGC
>NW_006238971.1:2091591-2093090 GCF_000226075.1 Solanum tuberosum | reverse complement strand
GTCCGAACATCCAGATATTCATGATAATACGGTAATGGAATCAGATAATGCTGAATTTTTTGAACATATCTATCCGTATAAAACTAGACTTGAGTCATCTAGTGGAGGGTCTAAACAACCTCGAGAAGAACCAAAAGAGAATGAAACCAATGAAGAGAGTCCAAGGCGCAGTAAACGTCAAAGGACAGCTACTTCATTTGGATCTGATTTTGTAACATTCCTTCTTGAAAGTGAGCCTCAAACATTCAAAGAAGCGATGTTGTCTAGCGACTCAACCTCTTGGAAGGAGGCTGTCAATAGTGAGATTGAATCAATCTTAAGCAATCATACCTGGGAGTTGGTTGATCTTCCTCCAGGGAACAAACCCTTGGGTTCAAAATGGATCTTCAAAAAGAAGATGAAAGATGATGGAACTATTGACAAATATAAAGCAAGACTTGTTGTCAAAGGCTTTAGACAGAAAGAAGGTCTTGATTATTTTGACACATACTCGCCAGTGACTAGGATTACATCAATTCGGATGTTAATTGCCCTAGCTGCAGTATAAGGTCTTGCAATCCATCAAATGGATGTGAAAACCGCATTCTCAAATGGAGAGCTGGAGGAAGAAATCTACATGGAACAGCCTGAGGGCTTCGTAGTTCCCGGCAAAGAAAAGAAAGTATGCAAACTTGTTAAGTCACTTTATGGACTAAAACAAGCACCCAAACAATGGCATGCAAAGTTTGATCAAACCATGTTGTCAAATGTATTTAAGATCAATGAGTGTGATAAATGTGTTTACATTTAAGACACTACGGATCAGGAAGTCATTGTATGCCTATATGTGGATGACATGCTGATAATGAGCAAGGACATTGCCAATATAAAAGATACTAAGCTTATGCTTGCTAGTAAGTTTGATATGAAAGATCTAGGAGTAGTCGATTTGATATTGGGAATAAAGATTCACAAAACTCCTAACGGTCTAACATTGTCTCAATCTCATTATATTCAAAAGGTACTTGAAAAGTTCAAGTATTTCAATTTCAAAAAGGCAAAGACCCCAATTGATGTGAACCTTAATCTTGCTAAGAATAAAGGTGAAAGTTAGTCTCAATTGGATTACACCAGAGTATTGGGAAGTTTGATGTATGTCATGAATTGTACACGACCAGACATAGCCTGCGCTATAAGTAAACTGAGTCGATACACAAGTAATCCAAATCAAAATCATTGGTTGGCAATGAAGAGAGTTTTGGGGTACCTAGAAGACACTCAAAACTATGGTTTGCATTACAACAAATATCCAACAGCTCTTGAAGGATATAGTGATGCAAATTGGATTATTGGGTCAACTGAATCGAAATCCACGAGTGGATATGTTTTCACTATTGGTGGAGGAGCACTATCTTGGAAATCATCCAAACAAACATGTACAGCTCGCTCTACAATGGAGTCAGAATTCATCGCCTTAGACAAAGCAGGTAAAGAAGCTGAATGGCTCTGGAATTTCTTAG
>NW_006238971.1:2089183-2091532 GCF_000226075.1 Solanum tuberosum | reverse complement strand
GTCCATTCTCATGATGAGACAATGTTCAGTAACCAGGATAAAGGCATAAGGACTTTTTAATGGTTTCTAAGTTTGATACAGGGTATATCAAATAGTGTATCTACGGGATAACACAGTTAGAAACCACCTATGTAAGTGTGAAGTGTAAGCCGCTTCAAGGAGAATCCGGTAAGGCCAGTTCTCTAAGCACTTATTAACCGAGATGTGTTCATGGCTGAAACGAACAAAACAATGAGAACCAAAAAATAGTTCAAGGGTTGATTGTGTGACTTATGTTGTTTAGGTATACACCAAAGCTCGACGGTTCAAAGATATCAAATCTACCGATTGACCAAGTATATCTGATATATGTTCACTACAGAAAGTTTAAAGGGAAACCTACTTATCGAGATGCGATTAACCCTTACTTACAAGTAACACAAGTTTTTCATGCATATGTTTTAACAATAGCCATTCCCCATTCATGTGGGGGATTGTTGGGTTTAGCAAGGTGTGAATGAGAAATAAAAAAGAGAAAATGCAAAGTGGAAGAACCAATGAAAATAGGGGAACCAATTTTGGAGGGAAAATGAAAAGTCATTGCAAAAGTGCAAATGAATAGTCATTTTTACCATATTGGTAGAAGAGAGGAAATTGCTGTCCTTATACTAGGAAACACTTCCTTTAGTTCTTAAAGGGTTAAGAAAAAGGTGCCCCCTCGCGCCGTCGTCGTCGCTCACTCGGCTTCGGCTTCGGATTTGGATTTGGATTTGGATTTGGATTTGGCTAATGATGTGATTGATTGATAATATTTTTTGGACAAAATTTATTTAATCAATCTTGTTAAATCATTTCCTTTCTCTTATAAATTAATTCAGAATGTTAGTTAACTAACAGAATTAATTTGGTGCAACCGAATTTATTTGAAATTCACGTGTAAAGGTAATCCTTCAGAAAAGTCGTTACTTTCTGAAAAGTCGTTATTTTTCCCAAACGGTAATCCATCCGAAAAATCTTTTCTTTTCCCAAAAGACACAATGTTCTGGAAAAAACGGGTCTGAACAGATTTTTCTGAACAGACGCGTTCCTTGCTGCAAATGGCTATAAATAAGAGGTCTTTTTCATTTTTCAAACACTGAAAATTTTTCCTCTCTGCATACATTTTCTTGCATAAATAAAATTGTCGATCGACTGAGTCTGTGTTTGTGCTCTTGTTGTTGTTCTTGCGTTCGCTGAACCTATTGAAGTTTGAGGTACCGCTACTTCTTTAACAGGTTAATCCGTTTTATCTTGGGAGGAATTAATCTGCAACCTCGGGTACAGTGAGGGGATTAAATTTCTTAACGAAACAGAGTGGTTTTTGTGGACTCGGAATAAAAAATCATTCTGTGTATTTCATCTTTTTTCTGTTTCTGTATTTTTGACTAACCTGAATACAGGAGATAACAACATTTCCTCATCTTCAACTTTGAGATTATTAATCAAAAGATTCTCTTAAAAAAGATATTTCTCAAAACTAAGGCTGGCAACGGAACCGGGAGGTGCCGGTACCGGTACCGGTTCCGGTCTATTACCGGTTCCGTCTCGGTTCCGGATAGTACCGGTTAGATCCGGCATTGTACCGGTCCGGGAGGGGTAACGGGATGGAAATCGGGATTTACCGGTCCGTTCCGGTCCGATTAGTCCCGGTTCTGTCCCGGTCCGGTCCGGTTCGGTCAGTTTTTTTTTTTTTTTTTAAATCTGAAATTTCAAATTATAGCCGTTGAGAGCCGTTGGGCAACGGGTTTTGGGCCCCACCAACGGCTCTTTCACCCCCATAACCCCCTTTTATACCTCCCTACCCCCCAAACTTATTTTAATACCCCAAACTTCTTAAAACTACATTTTCATCCTTTTTTTTAACTATAAATACCCCTAATCTTTCATTCTTTTCACTCACAAAAATATCTTCTAATCTCTCTACTCTCTACTCTCCAAATTCTCTTATTCTCGTTAAAATTACGAATTTGATCTTTGGAAATTGGAGCTTCAAAATTCAACTTTCAATTTTTGCCTTCCGGTCATACACGTCTACTTTTTTAAGTAGACGTTTGGTACATTCGTTCCAACTCACTTTTCATTTAGTTATTTATTTGTTTGCATTTAATTATTTATTTTGTGAGTAATTAATCTCTAGTCTCTACTTATTTAGTTATTTATTTGTTTAAAACTTTGCTAATCATTTTCGTATTATATATAATTTACTCACTTTTTTATATTTGAATATCCGGTAAAAACAATGTTGACAAGGGTAAAACAACCATAGTTGATTCGATCACTAATTTATGGAGCTCAAAATCCAAAAAAAATAAAAAAATCGGTAGTACTTCT
>NW_006238971.1:2023435-2086257 GCF_000226075.1 Solanum tuberosum | reverse complement strand
TGATAATAATGTTGATGAATATGATGATGATGAAACTGAGCCACCGTCAGCTACTAGTCTCACTCCCTATCCCTCTTCCCCGGCTCCCGCTCCCTTTTATAGTTTTAAAGTTTGAATTTAAAATTTCAAAGTTTTAAATTGTGAAATTTAAACTTTTATACTTTTAAAGTTTGAAAGTTTGTATTTAAAACTTTAAAAGTATACATTTTTTTTCTTCTAATAAAATTATAAGAGTTTTAATATTATTTGTGTAATGTTCCTAATTTTTTAATTTAAATAATTTTTTTTAAAAATTATAAGTAACAGTTGGGACCCGGTTTCCGGTCCAGTCCGGTACCGGTCCGGGACAGGTACACGAATTTTTTCCCGGAATTACCGGTTCCGGTCCATCCCGATTCCAGTTCGGTTCCGTCCCGTGGTGCTGGGTTCCGTTCCGGTTCCGGTTCGTCCCGGTCCAGTAGTCCCGGTTCCGATCCCGTTGCCAGCCTTACTCAAAACTCCTTTGGAAACCTCTCTTTCCTCCTCTTTTTAAATGTAAAAACATTTACTCTCGGGAATACTTAGTTCCCATATATTCATTTTGAAAAATGAACTCAACTTTACTCATCCTCATACTCAAGTCTTAAAACACGTTTAAAAACTTTGCAAAACACTTCTCAAAAAGACTCGAAAGAACTCTCAAGACTTAACTCTTAACTCTACCTTGAATTTGAATTATGAATTCAAAGTTATGATTCATGTTATTAATGATTTCTCGATGTTTATATATAGTTTAGAATAGTTAGAATCAATAGGGAGTAAAGGTACTTTTTGAAAGAACTCAGACGGCGCAATTGACTAAAAATAGGTCAGGGCAGGCGACCCTAGTGCACTGAGTGGCGCGGTGGAGCAGCCCCTGAATTATAGAGGAAAGTTTCTGGCGCACTGCTGAGGCGGTGTGTCAGCCCCCTGCCCCGAAAAACCTACCGAATTTGCTTGCTCGTTTTCTCACCCTAATTCGCCTAGAATCGAATGATTTTTTGCAAACTCACTTAGATTTGAATACCTAATATAAGTACACAATAATCTACTCAAAACAACTCTCAAATCACTAAGATTCACCTCACGAATTCATTCAAACCCCAACAGTCAAGATTTAGAATGAAACTTCGAGAACTCATCAAGAACTCAAATTTATCAATCTTTATGGACGAATTCGAATATGTAAATCATGATTTGCGTGTGGGTGAATGAAACCAACACTATGAAAGCTTACGTAGCTCAATCTGGCAAAATCCCTCTACAAATCTTCAGAATCTTGAAGAACGCCTTGAACCTTTCTTCTTTTCTCCTTTTTTCGCTTCTTGAACTTTCTCCTAAAACCTTAAGCGTAAATTGAGATTTTTAAAACTGACCCAAATCAGATTTTACCCCAAAATACTACTAAAAATAATTTTAAGCTGATGGATGTAAGGAAAATACAAAAATACCCCTCATATTTTCGGGTAACTTTCCTTAACTGGACAGGGAAATTTCAAATGGTCATATCTCCCTCACCCAAACTCAAAAAATAGCAAACTCGGCGGCATTGGAAAGAGGATTCCAAGAATTTTCATTTGATATCTTATGGGCCACTTAAATCATCCTCTAATAAAAGTTATGGTCATTTGTAGTTGACCCTAAACTCATAACTTAGCATAACTTTGCAAAATTTTCAATTTAGCTATTTTCAATTTAGCGCTTTCTAAATTTAGCTCTTTCTAAGGCAGAATGTTACAATATCTCCCCCTTGAGAACATTCGCCCTCGAATGAGATCACTGTAAGTAAAATTAAGAGTGGTAACATCTAACACCCAACATGCAATTCAACACAACACAACATGTCAATTAAAAGAGTGTTTTTCAGAAAACATTACCTTGGTCAAAAAATTCTCCGGAAGCAAAAAGATGTGGGTATATATTCTTCATATCCTTCTCAGCCTACCAAGTAGCATCCTCAATGAACTGATTTTTCCATAATACTTTGACTGACGCAACCTCCTCGGTTCTCAACTTGCAAACCTGACGATCAAGTATCTCAACGGGAATCTACTCATAAGATAGGTTGTCCTTAATACCAATATTTTTAGTAGTTATATTAAGTGAAGGATCTCCCATATACTTCTTCAACATAGAAATGTGAAACACCGAATAGACTGCTGCTAACTCATGTGGTAGCTCCAACTCATAAGCTACATTGGTTATTCTCTTGGATATACAGTAAGGACCAATATATCGGGGACTAAGATTCTGCTTCTTGCAAAACCTCATAACACCCTTCATGTGTGAAACCTTGAAATAAACCCAATCATCCACCTTAAACTCTAAGTCTCTTCTCCTAACATCAGTATCGGATTTCTGACGACTCTACGCTGTTTTCAACCTTTCTTGAATATTCTTCACTTTCTCCATAGCTTGATGAACCAAGTCTAGTCCTATCAACCCAGTTTAGCCAACTTCAAACCATCCAATAGGAGATCTATATCTTCTCCCATAAAGAGCTTCATAAAGAGCCATCTAGATGCTAGAGTGATAACTATTGTTGTAACCAAACTCTATGAGAGGCAAGTGATCATCCCAAGTACCCTTGAAATCAATCACACATTCCCTTAATATATCCTTTAAAGTCTGAATCATACGTTCTTCTTGACGATCAGTCTGAGGATGAAAAGAAGTACTCAAATTTACCTTGGAACCCAAGCCTTTCTGGAAAGACTTCCAAAATTGTGCAGTAAATTGTGCATATCTATCTTAAATGAAATGAGGGACACTAGAACTCCATGAATTCTGACTACCTCTTGAATATATAATCTGGCATAATCTTTTGCTGAAAAAGTAGTCTTTACCGGTAAGAAATTAGCTGATTTAGTCATCTGATCTACAATCACCCAAATAGAATCATTTTTCTTGCAAGACCGTGGCAAAAAAGTAATAAAATCCATATTGATCATCTCCCACTTCCATTCTGGAATCTCTATATTTTGAGCCATACCAACGGGCCTTTGCTGCTCTACCTTAACTTGTTGACAATTCAGACATTTACAACGAACTCAGTAATACACTTCTTCATACTACTCCACCAATAGACTTCTCTCAAGTCACGATAAATCTTTGTAGAACCCGGATGGATAGAGTATCTAGAGCTATGAGCTTCCTCCATGATTGTAATACCAAGTATCCAAAAAAGGGAAAAAAAACATTTTGAGGAAAACTGCAGGTGCTAGCCACGAGGACCATCCGCGACTCGTGGAAGGGACCACGAACCTTAGGTGTGGTCTGTGGATGGCCCTACCTAAGGGAGGTCTAGAGGCTTAGGACCACGGCCTGACCTAAAGACCCTAGGTCATTCCACGGTCCGTGGTTCGAAGCCCCAAAATCATTATCCCAGACCACCATCGATGGTTGTGGAGGACGGACCGTAGGTTAACGGTCCATCGATGGGTGGCCATAGGACACTACTGGCGGTTATTTTTCAAGGTTAGTTGGGTATTTTCCTAATTAATTCACTATTATACTATGTCGTTTTGTCTATGTTTAGGACCCCTATATAAGTCTTCTTACCCCCCAAATTAGACCCATTTACTTCAGTTTTCCAAAATCACAAAAGAAGATCAAAACATCTTCTAAAATAATTCTCTCTCTAGAACTTGAAGAAGAAGAAGGTTTTCATGCTAAGGTTCCAATCCCTCCATTGAAGTCTAGCATTTGGACTTGAGGTATGATAGTTTTCATCTATGGATTCCTTTCATCAATGGAGTTCCCAAATTCCTCTATTTCAAAAGGTAGAATTCCCTAATTGAGTTAAAGTTTTCTTCAATTATCATGGGTTCTTTTCATTATTGATTTGAATGATTTAATTATGATATTCTAAGCATGAATTGATGAATTGCTATGGTTTTATGATGTTTTCCCCTATGAACCCATGTAATCCCCATATTTTCAAGTTATGATCATGTGATGTGGGATTCTAAGTATTAAGCAAGAGTTTTATGAAATTGAGAATTTATTGCAAGGTTTACATGAAATTATGATGAAATCCATAGCTAAACCATGTTTTCCAAGCATTGTTGATTGAAAGTGGGTTTTGAACCTCAAGAGGTAAATTATGAGTTTATGCATTTTCTTATGAAATATGTGCAAATGTTTTAAGGGTACTTTGAGAGTAAAGTACCGACGATGATGTTGATGTTGTGTTGTTAAAGGATATTCTCATAAAAAGACTAGTATGATAGTGAAAGGGTATTCTCTCATAGTAAGGATGCTTAGGTTGAAATTCTTTCGCACCTAATTGAACCAAAGATTAGAAGTGATCATAGATGGTGAAAGGTTTTCTCACACATGGTCTAAGGATTTATTCTATGATAAGTTAAGTCAAGACTTAATAACTATTTCGTGGGAATTATTCTTAGCACCGAGTGGATATCGTAGTTAGAGGGAAGCTCTCCAGTAGTAGAGGTCGAGTTTCTAGAAGCAATCTCTTAAGATGGAAGCTCTCCCGAGTAGAGGCCGGGTTCCTAGTAGCAATCTCTTTATCCTATAAACTATGTGCCCCTGTAGGATGATTAGCTAGTGGATTCACTTAAGCTAGAAGTTCATGGGTTCTAACCCTTAGGGAAAAGTAGAACAACCCTTTTCAGTGTGGGAGACACTGGGGATCATATTATAGCTCACATGGTCTCTATGTCGGTTAAGGCTCATTGCCCACAACAAGATGAACAATGAACCAAGGTTACTTAAAGAAGTATTGCATATGAGTTCAAAGGTTTTAATGATGATATCTTGCATTGACCATGTGTTATAAATAATATTTTCTAACTCCTATTATGTTAAGTTTTAACTTGGTAATTGCATGTTATGAAATGAAATGTCTCTTTTAGCATGTTTTAAACGTTTTTATGCATGGCTATTATACTTGGTACATTTTTTTTGTACTAACACATACTCTTGCCTACATTTTCCCCAAATGTAGGGTCTGACTGGCAGGGTTCCAAGTTTTGTGGCTAGAGCTTGGATTTGATTGTTTCTCAAGCTTGGTGAGTCCTTATGGACAGATTTCCATTGTTTGGTTTCTTTCATGTATTTCCCTTTTTGGACATAATATATGAGCTAGGCCCAATTTCATTCTATTGTATTAGATGGCTATGATGAGACAAGTGTCTAGACTTGCGCTTCTCTTTTATAAAATGTTTTGGACTTGGACTTTGGTTTTACTCTTATTGTTCTATTTCTTATGTTATGAAATCTAAGTGTCTTGTATGGAGTCTTTCGGGGTTCTATACGCCATATTACATCTAGGGGTACCCTTGGCTCGTGACAAACTTGGTAATCAGAGCACAAAGCTTACAATGGTCCTAGGATGTCTCATAAGCCACGTCTAGTAGAGTCTTGTGCATGAGTATGAAGCACGCCACATTTATGAATGAGAGGCTACAAGATGATTAGGAAACTCCACTTCTTTTATTACTCTAAAGTCGTGCCATAGAGTTTCACTCTATAAAGTCTCTCTCCTAATCCTTACGCTATGTTCTTCAGGATATGTCTATGCGAAGAGCTTATACTAAAAGGAATGTGAGGGAGAATGTGAAACAAGAAGCTCCTTCTCAAGCTCCGATTGATCCTTTGGCCAAAAAAGTCACAAATGCGGAGTTTATGGCGGCTTTTCAAGTGTTGGCCTAAGCCATGACGGCCCAAGCCAATAGGGAGGTACTAGTTCCCGTGAACCCAAATATGGGTATGGCGGCTTCAAGAGTGAGGGACTTCACAAGGATGAATCCTTATCAATTGAAAGGTGTTGATCAAGTGTCGTACAACCAATGGAAAGAAGGGAGACCGGAAGATGTGGATCATTTTGATTGGGAGAAATTTATGGCTGCTTTCCTTGATAGGTTCTTTCCACTTGAGATGAGGGAAGCAAAAGTGCTTGAGTTCATTAATCTTCGCCAAGGAAGTATTAGTGTGAGGGAATATGCTCTAAAGTTCACTTAATTGTCTAAGTATGCACCAATAATGTTTGCCGATTCTAGGGCAATGATGAGTAAGTTCGTGTCGGGTGTGTCAGAAATGGTGGTCAAAGAGTGCCGTACCGTCATGCTCATTAATAACATGGAAATCTTTCGTCTCATGGTCCATGCCCAACAGATTGAAAAGAAAAATCTCAAGGAAAAGTCTAGCGAGATAAAGAGAGCTAAGACCGGTGATGGTAATTTTTCTCATGCAAAGTCCGATGGACATGATCGTCATAGATTTTGACAAGGGTTTTCGGGCCAAGGTTCCTCTAATGATCCCCCTAAGTTCAACAAAGATAGGGTGTCTAATTGTAAGCCTCAAAGAGGCGATATAGTAGATCTTCAATGCCTAGGTCTACTTGTACTAAGTGTGGAAGGAAGCACGAGGTAAGTTTCTAGCCTGCACAGATGGTTGCTTTGGTTGTGGTAAGAGTGGTCACAAGATGAGGAATTGCCCAATGCTTACGCCGAAAGGAAGAGAGGGAAACCAAGCTACTCCTAGTGGTTTGGGTTCCAATGCTCCCAAGAAAAACCACTTCTATGCACTTCAGACTCATGGTGAACAAGAGAGTTCTCCCAATGTGGTTACCGATATGTTAAAAGTTTTCAAACTAAATGTTTATGCTTTGCTTGATCCTGGTGCTACTTTGTCTGCTGTAACACCATATGTGGTTATGAGGTTGATGTTCTTCCAGATGTGTTGTTAGAACCTTTTTCTGTCTCTACTCCTATTGGTGATTCTATTGTTGTTAAAATGGTCTATAGAAGATGTCCCCTTTCCTTATCCTATATAGTTACTCTTGTTGACTTGGTAGAGCTTGACATGCTAGATTTTGATGTTATCCTTGGTATAGATTGGCTGCACTCTTGTTATACTTCTATAAATTGTAGAACTCGTGTGGTCACATAGCAGTTTCCAAATGAGCCTATCCTAGAGTTTAGGGGGAAAAGGGTAATTCTATGCTTAAGGTCAGTTTGTCTCTTGTCTGAAAGCTAGACAGATGATCTCTAAAGGTTGCATTTGCCATCTAGTTAGGGTGAGGAATGTATATTCCAAAACCCCTAACCTTGAGTCGGTCCCCATTGTTAATGAGTTTCCGAAAGTGTTCCCAAATAATTTGCCCAGTATTCCTCCCGATGGGGAAATAGACTTAGGTATTGACCTTCTCCCAGATACGTAACCTATCTCTATTCCTCATTATAGATTGGCTCCCGCAGAACTTAAGGAGTAGAAAGAACGATTGGAAGTTTTGTTGGATAAGGTCGGATGAGGATAAACGATTTGTTTGACCAACTTCAAGGGGCAAGTTATTTCTCTAAGATTGATCTTCGGTTAGGTTATCACCAATTGAGGGTGAAAGAAGATTATGTTCCAAAGATGGCTTTTCAAAGTCGGTATGGTCATTATGAGTTTTTGGTAATGTCGTTTGGGTTGACTAATGCTCTAGCGGCTTTAATGGATTTGATGAATAGGGTATTTGAGAAATACCTTGACATGTTTGTGATTGTTTTCATTGATGACATATTGATTTACTCAAGGAGTGAGGATGAACACATTGATCATTTGAGAATCGTATTGCAAATTCTTAAGGACCAACAACTTTTTGCAAAGTTTAGCAAGTGTGAATTTTGGCTAAGGTCCGTGGCTTTCTTAATTCACATAGTTTCAAGCAAGGATATTGAGGTAGATCCTAGAAAGACGGATACAGTCAAGAGTTGGCTTAGACCTCTATCTCTTTCGGATATTAGAAGTTTCTTGGGTTTGGCTGGTTACTATAAAAGGTTTGTTGAGGGGTTTTCTTCTGTTGCCTCTCCTTTGACGGCTTTGACTCAAAAGAAGGCTAAGTTCATATGGTCTGAAGCATGTGAGAAAAGTTTTCAAGAGTTGAAAGATAGACTTACTTCCGCTCTGGTGTTGACCTTACCGGAATGTACACATAGTTTTGTGGTGTATTGTGATGTCTCTAGAATTAAGTTGGGATGCGTGCTTATGCATAATGAGAAAGTTATTACCTATGCCTCAAGGCAACTTATGATTTATGAGAAGAATTATCCTACCCATGACCTTGAATTAGTGGCGGTCGTGTTTGCCTTAAAGGTATGGATGCATTATTTGTATGGGGCTCTTGTAGCAATAGATTCCACCTGATTAACTGTGGCTTTGCATCCTTGTTGTTGAACAAGTACCTGATAGCTACATGGTCAGTATAAACAACAACTTTAGTCCCTACCAGGTAATATCTAAATTTGTCAAAAGCATAGACCAAGGCTAGCAATTCTTTTTTAGTCACTGTGTAGTTGGTTTGGGCCGGATCCAGTGTTTTGCTTGCATAATATATTGAGTTAAACACCTTTTTTTTCCTTTGCCCCAACACAACTCCCACAACCACATCACTTGCGTCACACATCAGCTGAAAAGGAAGCTCCCAATTTGGGGAAGTTAGGATTGGAGCTTCTATCAGCTTCTTCTTCAAATCTTCAAAAGCTTGCATGCATTGCTCATTAAATACAAATTTCATATCCTTCTCTTGGAGAATGCACATGGGTCTTGCAATCTTAGAGAAATCCTTGATGAATCTTCTGTAGAAACTAGTATGACCCAAAAAAAATTCGCACCCCTTTAATAGAAATTGGGGGAGGTAGCTTTTCAATAACTTCAACTTTGGCACGATCAACTTCCAGCCCTCTCTTTGACACCTTATGGCCCAACACAATCCCTTCTTCACTAGGAAATGACATTTTTCCCAGTTTAGGACGAGATTAGTTTCCTTGCATCTAGCCAGCACCCTGTCTAAATTCTCTAAGACCCTGTCAAAAGACTCCCCTAATACTGAGAAGTCATCCATGAATATTTCCACAAAATCTTCAACCATATCATTAAAGATAGCCATCATGCATCTTTGGAAGGTGGCTAGAGCATTGCATAGCCCAAATGACATTCTGTTGGAAGCATATGTCCCATACGGGCAGGCAAATGTAGTTTTCTCCTGGTCCTCTGGTGCAATCACAATTTGGTTGTATCCTGAATAGCCATCCAGGAAACAATAATATTCTTGTCCAGCCAACCTTTCCAGCATCTGATCAATATAATGAACCGAGTAGTGATCCTTTCTGGTGGCTTCATTAAATTTTCTGTAATCCATGCATATTCGCCATCCTGTCACTGTCCTAGTTGGAATCAACTCATTTTTTTCATTGTTGATCACCGTCATGCCTCCCTTTTTAGGCACACACTGAACTGGGCTGACCCACTTGCTGTCCGAAATTGGATATAAAATACCCGCATCTAGCCATTTAATCACCACCTTGCACACCACATCTTTCATCATTGGATTTAGCCTGCGCCGCGGTTGCACAATTGACTTGTGGCCCTCCTCCATGAATATCCTGTGCATGCATAAAGTTGGGCTGATACCATGTATGTCAACCATCTCCCAGCCTATCGCCCTTTTCCTCTTCCTTAATATTTTCAGAGATGCCTCAACCTGCAATTCAAACAAAGCAGAAGAAATGATTACAAGTAAAGATTCATTGGCACCTAATAATGCATACCTGAGATGAGAAGGGAGATCCTTTAACTCCAACTTGGGTGCTTCCTTAATAAACGGCTTAGGAGGTGGTCCCAGGACTCTGTTTAATGGCTCCACAAACTTGCAAAGCATACTCACATTCGGGACATTTTGGACGTTAGCCAACTCCTGGGCTTCAACATCTCCCTCAATGTCTTGCGGAATTAAGACTTTCTCTAAAGGGTCTTGGGCTTCAACATATTTAGATGCCATTGCCTCATCAATGACTGTAATTGCAGACATCTCCTCATATATTGCAGGCAACTTCATTGCCTTGTAAACATCAAATACCTCGACCTTGTCATGAGCCCTCATTGTTAGTCTACCGGCCACCACTTCAATTAATGCACCTTCGGTTGCTAGAAATGGGCGTCCCAAAATAAATGGGACCTCTGGCTTAGGTTCAAAATCCAAAATGACAAAGTCCATGGGGAAAATCAGAGTTCCCACTTGAACCAAGACATCTTCAATAACGTCATCTGGCCTTGACACCGAACGTTCCGCTAACTGCAACATAATGGTTGTGGTCCTAGTCCTAATTTGAGAAACATGGAAGTAGGAATCAAATTGATACTTGGGCCCAAATCGCACAAACCTCTTGCCTCAACACATTTGCCAATTTTTATCTGAACAGTGAAACTCCCTGGATATTTCAACTTAGTTGGGAGCCTATTCTGCATCCTAAAACTGCATTCCTCTGTGAGCGCTAATGTTGCATACTCAACCAATCTACTCTTGTTGGCTACCACATCTTTCACATATTTGGCATACTTAGGAATGCCCTGCAACACATCAATCAAAGGCAAATTAACATGTACCTGTTTGAGTAATTTAATAAACTTACCAAAACGTTCCTCCTCATTTTGTTTTTTGAATTTCTGTGAGAATGGGGGAGGTGGTTTAGCTTTTGGTTCCTCATTTACCCTTTGTTCACTTGGTTCTGCTTCATCTACATGTTTCCCTTTTTCTTCAGTAACTTTTGCCTTTGGCGTCAACTCCTCCAATGAACGACCACTTCGAGTACTCACAACATTTACCTGCTTCGGGTTTGGGTAGGTATTTCCCGGCTAACCCCCTTATGGTCGGGAATTTTGGGCACTAGCAAACTGCCTAAACTGCTTCTCCAAATTTTGAGTCGGCAATTGATTTTTTCGAACATCTGGTGCCAATTTAGATTGATCTTCCATGATTTGTTTTAGCATGTCTTTCACACTCATATCACTTTGCTTGGCAGCCTGCTGGTTACCATGGTTTTGTTGATGGTACTATTGTCCACTACTCTGTGGTCTGTATTGGTTATGTCCTTGATGTTGGTTTTGATTGCCACCCCATGAAAAGTTTAGGTGGTTCCGCCAGCTCGAGTTATAGGTATTTCCATAGCTCTGGTGATTTTCTCCTCGATGAGCATTACCTACAAAATGAACAGATTCTGGGTTTGCTCCACATACCTCAGCACTGTGATCTCCACCTCCACATACTTCACACCAAGCTTATGGTTGATGCACCATATTAACTTGGGCTTGTTGTTGACCTACTGACATGTTGCTAAAATGAGTAGTCATCATATTCTGCATCGCTGCGATCTGTGTCGAAAAAGCTGTCACTGCATCCATTTCCAACACTCCAGTAGTCTTCTGTATGACTGGTTTAGCTCCTCCGCCATTCCACTCGAGGTTACCCTGTGAAATTCTATTGAGAAATATAAACAACTCAGCATATGTCTTTTCTAAAGCTTGTCCACCTGCAGCAGAATCAAGTAAATTTTTTGTGTTTGGTTCCAACCCTTCAATGAAGGTATGGACCAACACTTCGTTAGCTTTATGGTGATGTGGACAACTTAACGACAGGGACTTAAACCTATCCCAAGCTTGGTACAAGTTTTCCCCTCCTTTCTATCGGAAGCTTAATATGTTGCTTCTCAGCTTGGCTGTTTTACCGGATGGAAAAAACCTTATCAAAAACTTCAGGGCAAGATTATCCCAAGTTGTTATGGAATTTGCGGGCTCAAAGTTCAGCCATCTTTTTGCTTCCCCCAACAAAGAAAAGGGAAATAATGTGAGCCTCACATAATCAGAGTTCACTCCAGTTGGAGTGTATGTGTCACTGATCTCGAGAAAATTCTGAATATACACTCGTGGGTCCTCATGAGATAGACCAGTGAACTGCCCGTTTGTGTGCAGTAGTTGCACCATGTTTTACTTCAATTTAAACCTCCCACCAGGTGCAACCACAGACCAAAAGAAGAGGATGATTTCTGATGCTCGGTTCTACATATGGGATGAGCCTTATCTCTTCAAGCAAGGGCAGGACAAAATGATGAGAAGGTGTGTGCCTGAGTCTGAGATGAGACAAGTGATGGATAGTTTCCACTCGTCCGCATATGGGGGTCATCATGGACGTGAGCGCACTACGCATAAGCTGCTCTAATCAGGTTTTTTCTGGCCTACTTTGTTTAGGGATGCTGCAGGTTATGTGAAAAGTTGTGATCAATGTCAGAGGATGAGGTGTATTTCCAGACGACATGAGATGCCTTTGCATAACATCTTGGAGGTTGAAATATTTGATGTCTGGTGGATCGACTTCATGAGGCCATTTCCTCCATCGAATGGAAATTATTACATACTTGTGGCACTGGACTATGTGTCAAAATGGGTTGAAGCAATAACTTTGCTGACCGACGATGCTAAAGTGGTGTTGAAGTTTCTAAAGAAGCACATCTTTATTCGGTTTGGAACTCCTAGAGCAATAATCAGTGATGGAGGGACACTTCATAAATCAATTGGTGAAGAATATCTTAGCTAAATATAGAGTCATACACAAGGTAGCTACAACATACCACCCTCAAATTAGTGGCCAGGTAGAAGTGTCAAACAGGGAAATGAAGCAGATTCTACAGAAAACAGTGAATGCCCAAAGGAAAGATTGGGCAATGAAGCTTGATGATGCATTATGAGCATACATGACCGCTTATAAGACACCAATAGGGACTTCTCCCTATCACTTGGTGTTTGGTAAAGCGTGTTACCTTCCTGTTGAATTAGAACATCAGGCTTACTGGGAAATGAAGAAGTTGAATCTGGACCCGGAACTAGCAAGGAGAAAAATGATGGGTTAACTACATGAATTGGAAGAATTCAGATTCCATGCCTATGAAAATGCCAAGCTCTATAAGGAGAAGACTAAACGATGGCATGATAAGCATATTATCCCTCGATTTTTTGAACCAGGGCAAAAGGTAATATTGTTTAACTCTAGATTGAGGTTGTTTCCAGGTAAGTTGAAGTCAAAACGGAGCGGACCATTTGAGGTGGTGCGCATGAGCGACCACGACGCTGTAGAGTTATGGAATGAAGGTAAGCAATCCACGTTCATTGTGAATGGACAAAGGGTGAAGCATTACTTCAGACAAGAGGTGGATCGAGAAGAAGAAAGTATGGAGTTGAGCAATGAATGAAGTGGAGCTGAGTCGTTTTGTGACGTTAAATCAGGTGCTACTTGGGAAGCAACTCGAGACTTTGTATTTTAGAAGATATTCTCGTTGTCTTTTATTTGAATAGGCTAGTTTGGTTTAATTTTAGTTATAGGTTATTTCAGTTATCTTATATATATATATATATATATATATTATGTATATATATATATATACATATATATATATGTATATATATATATATTTTTTTTTTGGGCTAAAAAATAGTGGAGTCCGCGACCTCACCGCGTTGCGGACTTGTTTCTGCAAGAGGAGAGCCCCAAGCGAAAATGGGGCGTGCAAACCAGTGGAGTCCGCGACAGGAGCGCGTCGCGGACTTGTTTCCTCCATGTGATGGATTCCCCAGGCAAAGTTGCGAAAAATAAAAAGGCATGTCCGCGACAGCTCCACGTCGCGGACTTGGTAAGTTTTTCGAGTATTTTCGATTAAAAAGTTTGGTTTTACCCGGCTAAATGAGTAAAAACCCGACCCCCATTCCCTTTTATCCCCAAAATCCGTCTCTTTAACCCCATTTTCCGTTGTTAAATTACTTTCTCCTCCTTCCCCTTCAACCCTAACTCCTTCCAAGAACAAATTCATGTCGCGAAGTGGAAATTTCTCCCCAAGTTCATCACTTTTTGGTGGGTCTAAGCACACAAGGTATGTGTCCTACTCTTTTATTTCTTTCTTTGGGATGAATCATGAAAGTTAGGGCTAGTATTTATGCAAGTGATGGATGAGTTATTGTGATGTATTTAAATTGTTGCCTATTTGTGGTTTTCTACTTCTTTATGGCTATGGTTGATGGAAAAATCTGTTGGAGTTCATTGGGATGATTATAATGAGGAAAACTTTTATGGGGAAATTAATAATTGGGGAGTTGTGAATTCTTGAGTAGCAACTTGGTAATGGGGAAAGTGATTTAAATAGAAGAATGTGTGTTGGTTCGAATTCTGGAGTAGAATCTGAGATGTTTGGGTTTGTATGTTTAGGCTAGGGTGAATTGCGTGAATCATATGCTGAAAATGACATTGGGAAGTCTGAGTACCGTGTTGTTTGTGAAGTTGTGCTTAAGAGTAGGTGTGGGGTGGCCCTCCATTATTGAGTCTCACTAACTGATATGAGTTTTGTTTGATTGCAGGTTACCCTGTCTAGCACACAAAGGTCGGGCTAAGCAGTGGCGTCTAGCAACAATAAGAGACTAAGAACATGCACCACCATTCCCCCGGCACCCGCAGTCCCAAGAGGACAAACTCAGCGCTACGGGGCCAAGGCTGTCACATCGAAGGGCAAGAAGTGGTACAAATCACACACAGAAGCCAAGTACTTCTCGGATGTGATACTTGATGATGTCAACTTAGAGAGGGAGCTCCCACCCATTATGCATCGCTTGCAAGAGCTGCACATGGGTTTCATCTTTCAAGATCCATCAGAGTGCAATGTTAGTGTGGTGCGGGAATTCTATGCAAATTGGAAGCCCGATGCCCGTTCTCACTTTGTAACAGTGCGAGGTGTGGAGGTCCCTCTGACACCTTCAGCTATAAATCAAATACTGGGGACTGCAGATGCCCCTTTTGATGTCCTCATGGAGATCAATATCAGCCCTCCATATCAGCAGATCCGACATGCCTTGTGTGGGGCCGTAGTCCACTGCGAAATGGATTTGGCATGGGCACTGTGGTTATCACCAGTCATATCCTTATGCTCACATGAATCGGGAAGCTCGGGTGTGGTTAAAAATTGTCATAAATTGTCTAATACCAGGGCTGCATTTTACCGAGGTGACGAGAGATCGAGTATGCTTGGTCTATGCTCTATTGAAGGACCTACCCATCAATGTAGGAGCGGTGTTAAAATTGGCCATGCGCAAGGCTATAGTACATCGAGGTCGAAGGTATGCTTTTGGGGGATTAATCATTAATTTGTGCAGGCGAGCTGGAGTTCCAAAGGAGAGCGTGGACTACATGGCACCTTTGTTCACCACACCCCTAGATGTGACAAAGACAAAGGGGCTGGAGAACATGCATGGACCCACCCTTATTACCGCTGAGCGAAATAGGAGGGATGATATGATCACGGCACGCATGTTTGGATTGGAAATGTTGTGTCCTAGAAATGGATGCCTAGCTTCGAGTCAGGAGCAGCTGGACGAAATTACAACAAAGTACCCCCTAAATGAACATGCTGAGACATTGCTAGGACTCGGACCAACATTTCTGGAGCCTGTATAGGATGATGTTCCAACTGATGAGGACAAGCAGCGAACCATGTAGGATAGTGAATCCGATTCTGATGTAGAGGAGGATGACCTTTTGGCTCTTGAGGGCACCGACGGTGATACCAACATGGATGAATAATCAGGGAAGTACACACACCCTACTTTGTGGTCATTTTGGGTTATGTCACACTGGGGATAATGATGACTTCTTAATTGTGGGGTGGGAGTACTATATTGATGTAAATAGTTTTGTTTTATGTAAAAAAGGATTTTGTTTCTTAGGATTGTGTCAGTGTCATAGTTAAGTCAAGCCGCCCTATGATAGATGGATGACGACCGTCTTAAGGGCAGTTTTCGTCTTTTGGGTTTGTAGGGGTTGGCTTTTGGCTAAGGCTGCACAATTGCTTTGAATTATATTGAAAGTTGTAAACATTGGATGACTTTGTGTTGAGACATCTAGGCTCTTTTATGTGACTCTAATTGGCGTGTGATTTGTGTCAGTGACTGGGAAGTAGTATATAGTGACCAGTTCTAAGTTGAATGTGTGCCAAACGTAAGATTTGTGCATTCCTTGTAATTAATTGAGGTCTAGAACTTGCCCGGTGTGTCCGCTGATGCTTATCGTGACCAACGACACTATCCTACGAGATGAGTGTTTATGATCCTCAATAATAAAGTAACCCAACCGAGGGTTGGGGTCGTGTCCCAAGGGAGCGGTTTTGAGAATTAATAACCAATTAGAATTTAATTCAAGTTAGTTGTAGTTAAAGACATTTGCAATAAAAGACATTGTAAATGCAAAAGAGGTGACACAAAAGTCTCAAATATCAAAAGGGTTTTGTAACAAGTACTAAAACAACAAAATAAACAAGAAAATCAAGTATGGGGAAAGGTTCTTGGGATGTGACCGCAATACAAGTAGAGATAAATTGTTGGGTACATGCTTTCGATCGGAGATTTGCAAAATAATAGTGACTAGGCTAAGCTTTAAATGAAAATAAGTTCCCTCTCTGGCAACTTACCCCGTTTCAAATGCGTTCCTCTCGTACACCTATTTGCCGCATGAAGACCAGCCTACGCCTTACCCCACTCACTGGATCTCTCAAGCTTAATGTTAGGATATGGGACTAGGGCTCACCCTCTCGGGCTGAACCTCATGACGACCCACTCCTTAGGCCATCAGTCTAGTGGTTTCGGTTTCGCGATCTCCCTCTTGGGCAAGCCGAAAACACATGAGTGACTTTGTATTTGCAACTACAAACCCTTTATATTAAATCACAACCATTAGGTGAAATCACCATTAAAATACATCTAACCTATCAGCAAGCAAGACCCAACAAGAATATCAACCAATATTTGCTAAATCACACCCCAAGAATGGGGTTTTTAGCCACACATCAAGAAATAACAAATTATACCTAACATGATAATGAAATCAACTGGGTATAAGAAATTAAACCTTGAATTAAGCAAAGGAAAGTCAATAGAGAAGACCCACTTCCAACTTGGGGAAGAAGAACTCCTTTCTTCAAGTCTCCACAAAACCCTCTCCAAACTTGAGAGAAAATTATTACCTAGAATATGTTCTGAAGAAAAAAATTAATAATAATATTATGTTCCACTAAAAATGTTCCACCCTAAGACTACAATTCTAACTAGTATTTATAGTTTTCACAGATTGTGCTGCGGAGGATAGTTCGACGACATTAGTTGAGATCGCCGATGAACTCGGCGATCCGACTTTTGGTCAGCTCATCGCCTTCATTGTCTTGCCTTTTGCATCCTCCCATTCTGGATCATTGGGCGGTACAGTACTGCTTCGCCGAATTGATTGGCGACCCGCCGACTGCTCCTTTCCTCGCCTTTTGATTCACTTCCTTCAAGGCTTCGCATGCTGGAACGAAGGGCGGCTCATGTCGTTTAGGTGACTCGCCAAGTTAAACTCGGGAAGCAACATGATTCCATTTCTTGTTCTTTGCAGCCCTATTTGCTCCGTTTTACGCCTAAGTGTCCATGCTTCCACTAAAACATCAAATACCTGAAACTTCAACATTTTAATCAGGTATCGAAGTAAAACAAGCATTCAAGGACATTATTTCCACTAAAATAAAGCCCTAAAAGATTGCAATTTGTGGACTCATCAACACCCCCAACTTGAACTTTTGTTTGTCCTGAAGCAAACTCAAGTTCAACCGTTCAAAAAGGGTGCCTTAAACAGTGCTACACAAGACTAAATCATGAATGCACACAACAAGACTCAATTCACTTATATACGGATCAATTGTGTACTCAAAGATTCAAATTGTGACACACCATCCCCAAAGATTCTCATGCTCGCAATACTTGCTACTTGTGCAAGTTCAAGCTCAATAAAAGTATCTAAATGCCCTCGCACAATGATTCCATATTCATACACATATATGAGTCAATTTAAGATCAGAAATCAGATACAACGCTCACACTCAAAAAGAGGACCACAATTCATGTTTTCACGCATAGGTTTACCCTTATTTTCCAATGGACTTTCGATTTGGCTTACTCAAGATCAAAAAGGTCTTTCTAAGGCTTGTAACGTGGCTGAGTGCAAAGGTATGGTCATTTAGGCTTAGTGACTTTCCTCGTGAGATGTGGTATTCTCAAGACATTCCCTTCCTTTCCTTTATCAATTCTTTGTCTAGTGCTTCTAAGTCACCTTTTTATTCACCTTCTATGAATTGCATTGTAACCCAATTTTCTTCTGTACTTTATTCCATAATTTTTTTTTATTTTCTTAGGGGTTCCATTGTTCTGCATCACTATGGGTTAAGGAAGACTTCTTATAGCACTTCTTGACTTCTCTCCTTTTCCTTTTCACCACACCCCCCAACTTAGGCTTTTTGTCCTAAGTTGGCTATTCACTAAACCACAAATCAGGAGGATTTATAGGTAGTGGATCAAGTAAGGTCTAGGGTTTATCAAAGTTCTTCCAAAGAAAGGTAAGGCTCAAGGGGTGTTCAAGAGAGTTTCACACCCTCACAGGTAAGTCACAAAAAGAGGTATATGTCAAATTGGCTCACACTTTTTAGAATTGCCTAAGATAATCTCAAGAGTACACCTTTCTAAATCAATCAGACTAACCGGGAAAATTCTAGGTTTATTCATGCATGGTTCAAAGTAAGCTAATCATACCAGGCATCGATATTTTGGTCAAACAAGACTAGACACTTTCGCTAGTGTGCAACGGTCCTCACAAGAAAATCAATTCAATAAATGGCTAGTCATAACGAGATGCAAAGAGTGCACATATTGTCTATGTAAATTCATTTGGCCTCATCGTAGCCATGTATTCATGTTTGTTCAACTAAGAGCACTATTCCAGTCATCGGTATTGATCGAAACCAAGACTTAAATTTTTGCAAAAGAACAACCACCTTCAACACAAGAGGTGGCGACAATTTTTCGAAAGGATCAAAATTATTTTAAAAGTAAAACAACAGGAGCCATAAGCTCAAACATCCACAAAAAAGCAGTATTTAAAACACAATTGTAACTACCCGGGAGAACCCCCAAGTCGTAACATGCGTACTCGACCTCTCGGAGGTCTAATACAAGCCTCTTAGCATTCATTCATCGCATTCGGTGATAAAAACCGTAAGGAATTTAAACACTTTTTAAAACAAATTCATAATACTCATAAAATCTTTCAAATGTAACGAAGTAGAATTTCTAAGTCTCATGTACCATCTTAGACACGAATAGAACATCTTAGGGGCACGACCCTTTACAACAAAATATAAGTCTTATACAATTTCTAAGTGGAAATACTAGAAAGGGTTCAACTATGTCCTCGAATATATGAGGACATACCAAACTTCTTGAGAAATAGTCAATATCCCAAGCTTCCTCAAAAAATCTCTTCACTTTCCACCACCTACACTTGTAACAATAGAGAAATATGGAATTAGTACAATAAGTACTAAGTATGACGACCATGCAAGAAAACATGCACAACGGACATTTACAAGGAATGTATGCTTTTAAGACCTTCTTTAACAAATCTTTACAACCACAAGCATAAACCCACATTTCAAGTCACCATTCACAAATAAGACCATATTCACATCATTTACAACTCAATACTTAAAAAAGATAGCAAAGTAAGTCCTTCATTACCATTTAAGCCTCTATCTCAAGTCACCCAAAGCCACACTTAAGTGAATAATGAAGAGACCGCTCATTCAACCTCTTCATATACACCTAAGTGTTCCTAAGAGTTACTATACACAAGGGTTTTATCATTACATTATTACATACTAAGTCAACATTCATTATAAAACCATTTAACAGACACACAAACATATATGGGACGATCACATAGTAGCCCTAAGGCTTAGGGAACTCACTTTAGTATATTCTAAGCCTACTCGTGCCATGTGTAGATAGCATCCAATACTACTACCTACACGTTGTAGAACCTATCCCATAATAGAGTGCACATCCCATATGATGGAAATAGGCCTTAACCGACATAGACCTTACTAGCAAGGTATGGAATCCGGAGTCTATCCTACTCCGAGGAGGTTATTCTACTTGCCAAGGGTAGAACTAAAAGCAACCCATGTTGGCACATGGTTTAAGAGATGTCCAAGGATTTTCATTGTGCCTAATCTCATGCTCAACTAGGCCAGCATCCTAACCACATACACTCGGTGCTTAGCCTTGGTTTCCATTGAGTATTCAATCACATATGTACTAGAGAGGGTTCATTTTCTAGTTCAACTAACTCATAGTACCTCTTCCCAAGAAAGGCCCCATTTCTTAGTCATAGCCAATCTAGGTTCGTAAGGATAGCTCATTTGACTTTCTTAGATAAGGATTATGATGCCGTTCCGGCTCCATCCATCTCTAAGTCTATCATTTCACTCAAGAAGGGAACATCACCCTAAGGCCCATCCTTCAAGGTTATACATTTACTTAGGAAAGCTAGACTCATGAAAAGGCACTATGCTTAAGTCTTACCAATTCAAGTCTTGGCCTAGAATTCCTCTTTTAGCATTTATAGGAAGAGCTCCATTACTAAGTCTTAGCCAAACCAAACATTCATATACTCATATATATAATCAAGCTTTCATGACACAAGACAAGATACTCAAGTCTAGCATATGAGCTACAACATCATCTTATAGAGACTCATCATAGTCCATCATCACCACAGATCACCATTTCAAGAGAAACATGCTTTCATATTAGCATAATAACACTTTATAAAATATCACATTAATACCATTATAACATCTTAACATTATACCTTCACACAAACTTTACATATAGATTCATATAGGACTTTACATATAGCCTCATATGTGTATAATAATACAACAATATAATAACACTCATAAAATGCCCTTCATGGCCTCAATTCACAATTATACAATATTCCGACATTATACAACAACTTCACCAATACCTTCATGGCTACAATTCACAATAATACCACGCAATAATAAGATATAACACTTCCACCAAAGGTGGATTCAATCTACCAACCACAATCAACTCAAAAAAGAGAGTTCAAGCTTTCTTACCATAACCCAAAGTCATAGCTAAAATCACCAAAATACAAGCAGTCTCCAATACTTCACCCATAAGGCTTACCACCCTTATTTAACCCATTATCAACAATTAATCATGAATAAACATTAAACAACACAAGAGATATCAATACAATTCACTTACCCATAATTCCATCAACTTTGAATTTATAGACATAGACCCACTTCATAGCAAATTTAGGGTTTTGTAGAAGACAAGGGTTCATGGAGTATTTCATTCAAAAACCACAAAAAAACATCAATTAACCCATATCCCAACGTTTCAAATTATTTTCATGCAAGAACCCTTGATAGAATTCAAAAACAAGCTTTTAGTCACTTTTTGAAAACATTGTAAAATCCTTTGAAATTGACTCTAGGATGAAGATGAGTCCTAGATAAAGAACCACCATACCTCAATTGATGAAATCTCAACGAAATTTGGTGAAAGGGAACCCTCAATTGAAACCCTAGCTCTCCACCTTCTTCTTCCTTGAACTTGAGAGAACTTTAGGGAAATAAAGTCTTTGGGATTTTTTAATTTGAAAAATGAATTCAAAAACAGCTCTCAAATATTTTAATACCTTTAAAATACTTAAAACACTTAAAATAATAACCCAAAGTACCCAAACTATCCCTCACTTAGTTGGACCCTTTTTAAACAAGTCAAACTTGAGTTTTATTTTTGCAGATTTCTTTGGGAAACAAGTCCGCGATGTGGGGGTGTTCCCACAAGTTCCTAAAAATTAAATTTCGAGATAGTAGAGTTCGCAGTGTCTCCGCTATGCGGAGCCACCTTTTGGCCATTGGTGGAGCAGGTCCGCGACGCGGAGCCACTCCCTCCAAGAACAACTTCAAGCTGCCTTGGCAGCTTGCTTGTCCAAGGGTGGCGGTTTTCCTCGGGGACCCTTAGGGTGGTCCCGGGGAGTCGTACCCGAATGTTTTGACCCTAAAAACATTTATTAAGACACTAGGTTACCTCCACTTTTTTTAGACTCCAAACAACACATAAAAATATGAACAACATACTAGAACACACGAACGCGTAAAAGACTAGTTTCTGAACGTCTTGGTCGTCCCTTGACGTTTGACTTCCAAAATCTTTAAAAACTGACTAAAAAGGCTATTCTTCATTATTTTAACAATTTATTAATGCATAAAACCCATGTGAGGCTCTACTTTATCCTACTTCATTTTGAGGGGTGTTACAAACCCAAATATATATAGAAAAAAACATGACTGCCAACACAGTGGGCCTCACCCCACCATAAATAAAAATTATTGTCCTCAAATGCAAGTAATAAGTATCCAAAAGGGCAGATAAAGAAACATAGAGAGGGAGGCAAAGAGGGAATCTTGTTTACGCAGTCGCTCTATTTGTCTGGGCCTGAATATAGGCATCGATGCCCAGTATATCTAACTGGTCGAATGTCTCAGTCTCAGGAGTAGCCTCAAATATACTAGCAATGCCGGATCCACTGGGAGCTATTGTGGGCGGCTCAGCTGGCACTGTTTGAGTTACCAACTGCACAACCATCTCCACAAGATTTGGTAAGTCTCTGAATATGATGTCCTCTTGGCTCTTGCTCAGCACCTTATCGTGCACTGCTACCTTCTCTTCGTCGGTCTTTGTCTTCGACTCTGTATGCCCTGCATCATTCGTCTGCACGTCTCCAGGAGTGGTCGAGGGAATTCCATAGGTTTCAGGGATATCTGTGTCATCTGCTCCCCGCATCAGTGTTGTGAGGTCAGTGGCCTTCAAATCAGCTACATCTTCTTCAGCTCGGCTATTTCAGCTTTTAGGTCTGAAACCTCGGGTGTCTCCCCTTGTCTACTCTAACAAGTAGTGACTCTGGCAGTCAGTTTTTCAACAATGTTTCTGACAGGGGTTAGTGCAGTCAAGATGGTACTATCAATCATCTCTGGGACGGATCTCTCTAATCGTGTCGCCCTAACATCTACCGAGTAGGCTAGCCGTCCCATTTTCAGGATCATGGCATGAGTGATCCTGGAAGGCTAGGCTGATGATGAAACACCTGGGGCCTGTGAGAAAGATGAGGGAGGATCGGGTATTCCTGATGGCTCAGAGGCCGGAGTATGCGAAGGTGTTTCTGCTGGTAATGCATCAACATTGACCTCTGGAGATGTATCTGTTGGGGCTACCCTCCTCCTGTCAATCTCCTCTTGTGGGAACTCGACCTCTATACGCCGGATGTCGGTGGAGGAAGACGGGGTAACCTCAACATCCCTTGTATTGTCACATGGTACTCCAGCTCGCCGGCATATATCAGTGATCAGTACAGGAATATCAGAGACGTTTGTGTCTGTTTGGCCCTCAAAGCCATCTCTTGTGAAACCAACAATCCCAGGTCAATCTGCCTCGTGGACATGATAGAACCAAGGCAAGCCGCCTTCGTACGACGTAGAATGGATTCATTCTAGGACGGCATGATAGTGCTGCTGATGTACCCAAACCAATACCGAGAGACGATGTTCATATTCCTCTTTTCAATGGGGACTCCCGCGTCTATCCACCTCGGGGTGGTGTCAGAGATCATCGGAGCTAACCAACCCTTCAAATCATCGAGAGATGGGGTAATAGACAAACCATGGTAGGGAAGTACCGAGTGCAGCGGTCGTCCCAATACAGCATTTATGTGTTCATTGTGACACTCTACTTCCTTGCATGTAACCAAAACCGATATCACTGGTCTGAATTCACTGGCCTTCTTTCTGCTTTTCAGGACCAACTCCCCATAGGCTAAGTAGAATTCTCGGACCCAGGAAGGTATGTAAGTACCCCGTGGCCTCGTGAAATAGTCAAACTCGTGATACCTGAGCGTGTTAAGCACCTCAGCATGCTTACCTTCCAGGCCTTCCACGGATAGTAATTTTTCTTCAAGAATGGTGTGTAAACCATCAATTTTCAATCTGTTCAACAATCTCGGTGGAAGTGGAACTATGGGAAGTGCAGGAGCCACTGGAGGTGGTGTTGGGGTTGGCACTGATGCAGTAGTAGGCAAAGTCGCAGTTGAGGGGGTGCTGGTGGCTGTGGACTGAGACCTGGCACGGAGCACTCTTCTTCGGTCAATCAGAGGCAGTTCATCCTCTGGTTCAACAAAATCTGGCTCCATAGCTATTCCTTTCTTTTCTATATGCTTTTTCCTTTTTCCTTTATCTCCCGATGGGAGATCTTGCTTTCTTTTCTATGAAGGACGTGATCCTCCTTCATTTATTGTAATTCCCTTTGTTATTTTCTGAGGGGGATCGTTTAGGTTTGTGCGTACCATTTCTGCAAAGATCAAGAAGAAACTCAAATGCAAGTACAGAAAGGTTATTCCAGATAAACTCGCTGATCTGATCGACGAGTCACCGAATCTCCTTGGCGAACCAAAATGAGCTCACCGAAGGTATTGGCTTAACAATGAGGAGAAAACAATGATAGGTAGGATCATTCGGCGAATCACCGACTACTTTCGACGAGCAGGATGTGTCCGCAAAAAGTGACAGTGCAACAGGGTTCTAGGGATGCAAATAAAGGGTGATTATAATACTTTCGGCGAGTCGCCGAGCATCTTTGGCGCCCTCAGACTTCTCACCGAAAGTTACAGAACTAAACGCCAATCGAGGCACCAAATCATCGGTGGGGTGGGGACATTAGGAGAACCGCCGAGTCGTTCAGCGAGCTCGACTTAACTCGCCAATCGACCCAACGTGCCTATTTTCGACCCAAGTTCTCGAATTCAATCCCCCAATCCCAGAAAATCAAATCAAATCAAAGAATGCACTCATGGAATTCAAACAAGACCCGCACTACCCATCACTCTCAAGATACTCAGACTTCCCCCACATTTGTCAAATTTTGGCCATATGACGATGCCCGCTCATAAGATTGGTGTTACCCAATCTTTCATCAAGTAATTTTCGTCATTTAGTGCACATGTAGGCTACTCAGACTTCACCCAATCAACCTAACAACTAGCATGCAACACACCTATCGATATCAATTACTTCAAAGTGCAAACACTAAGGCATTCAATCATTTAAGCATTTTAGGCAAAGTTTACGAATTGAAAACAACATCATAGCAACCTATTTCTATCAGAAAGGCCCAACACACGTCATCCTGATACTATAACTGCAAAAGAGTGCAACATTTTCAAAAATAAAATTGGGGTTTTAGAGACAAACCTTGTATGCCGATCAAATAGCTTTTTGTAATGCTAGGAAGCAAAGAAATCCTATTTCCGAGTACCAATCGACAACTACAATACTGATTACAAGCAACAATCTATAAAATGCTATTATTATGGGAACTTGTGAAGCATCAAAGCAAGGGAAAGTGAATAGTTTTAAAAATTTGGAAGTCTTTGGCCAGATATTAACCGTCCAGATTCTAGCCTTTCAGCGATGTTAGTCATGTCACTGAGAGAATCGGGGATACGCCGAAAGCTTACTTACCTCGCCGAGTTTTACAGGACCTCCCTTATTTTGGGGTCCCAATGGTGGATTAAGTCGGAATCGCGGATACACTCGGCGACTCGCCCACTGGGTCTTTGGCTCACCATCTGTTCTGAAGTAAAAAATTAATAATAATATAATGTTCCACTAAAAATGTTCCACCCTAAGACTACAATTCTAACTAGAATTTATAGTTTTCATAGATTGCACTGCAGAGGATCGTTCAAAGACATTAGTCGAGATCGCCGATGAACTCGACGATCCGCCTTTTGGTCAGCTCATCACCTTCAGTGTCTTGCCTTTTGCATCCTCACATTCTGGATCATTGGACGGTACAGTACTGCTTCGCTGAACTGATCGGCGACCCGCCGATTGCTCCTTTCTTCGCCTTTTGATCCGCTTCATTCAAGGTTTCGCGTACTGGAACGAAGGGTGGCTCATGTCATTTCGGTGACTTGCCAAGTTAAACTCAGCGATCCGCATGATTCCATTTCTTGTTCTTTTCAGCCTTATTTGCTCCGATTTGCACCTAAGTGTCCATGCTTCCACTAAAACTTAAAATACCAGAAATTTCAGCATTTCAATCAGATATTGGGGCAAAACTAGCATTCAAGGACCCTATTTCCATTAAAATAAAGCCCTAAATGAGTCCAATTTGTGGACTCATTATCTGCATAGCGAAAAAAGAGGATAAGGAAATTGGGAAGTGATATAGGCAACTCTTTGAAAGCCCTAATTGTGCCTTCTTGTACCCACCTTGATGTATATCCCTAGTTAAACCCTTTGAGCCTTGAACTTATTCTTTGGTAGCCTATTTTGAAGCTAATATCCATTCCTTCTCTAGCCTATAAATTTGATCCTAAGCGCTTTGTGTGAACAAGAATGAAGGAAGCAGAAGTTCAGTGGCAAGCCCCAACATAAGTTTGGCTCGTAAAAAAAAAGAATAAAAGAAAGAATTAAAAATTCAATAAATAAATAAACCTTAATGAGTGAAGTTAGAATGAAAATGGTGGGAAGAGGTAAATGTAAATACTTTGCAACAAGGGGCCAATGGTTCCAATAAAAGGAATTTAAGGAGGAGTTTGTTAAAAGAAGGTCCAATAATAAAGTTTGTTGTGCATTAAAGCTCTTGGGAATGCAGTCACTATTTATATCTGAAAAATAGTTCTTACCGGTCCTTAGTCTGCATTACAACACTTAAAAGACCTAATTGATCTTGAACTTCCGTATTCTCAAAAGTAGTGAGGCAGTACACTAAGGGCAAGCCTATGGTTCGTTGGTTGTAGCATGTGAATTCTTTCGAGAGTGTGAGCGAAATTGCTTCCCGCACCCATTTTTGTATGAAAATGTTATGTGTGAGTAAATCAGGGTGTTCATTTGTGGTGAGGGCACATGTTTAATGAGGTCTGACAACTGATATATCTGTGGATCCAAAAGTTGTGCATGAGTTGGCTGCATTATAAGAGTCTAGAGGCTAGATTGTCTTGCTCGAGTCGTCCTAATGAATGCATAATATTTGTCATGTTGTGTGAAGCTATGATAGTTGTTATGGCCAAAGCTGAAATGCCATTAGGGGAAGTGTAGTGGAGTCGTCGTATGTTCGAAAGTGTGGAAGTGTTTGAGGACGAACAACGTTGTAAGTGTGGGGTGGTGATCTTGGGCGTATTTATGCACCTAATAACCAATTTATCCCATATATATAGCTAAGTTGAGAGCATTTTTCGTTGTCAGAATTAAGTTTTGAGAGTCTTTTGATGTCGCTTCTTCTAACCAATATGATTAGATGTTTCAGGGTGAAAAGCAAAGAAGAACGAGCCAAAATTGGGTACCTGGTCAGAGGTTGGAAAATAGAAGATGAAGTTGCGGAGAAAAAGGGCCAAGAAGCTAGAGAATACACTACGAGGGAGCATATCCGCGTCGCGGAGCTGATACGTGTGTGTAGAAAGGAATTCCACTTAACAGTGGAGTGTGAGATGGGAGCACGTCGCGAAGAGGTTTCACCTGTGTGCAACTATAGGCGAGGGAACAGGTCCGCATTGCGGACCTGGACAGCAGAAATTGGCCACGTGTTTTATTTCAGACTATAAATAGTTTAAGTGTGTTATTTTTATTATTATCCAGTTTTTAAAAGACGAGAGAACATCGATTTGGGCGAGTTGGCTAACACTTTCTAGGGCTTTTCTTCTAATTCTTCATTTTGGTAAACCCTTTGATGATCTATAAACATTATTTGATGATCTTTTGTTCTATGAGTAGCTAAATTCCCTTATTCTAGGGTTGTAGCTACGATTAATGGTATATTAGTATTTGTTTCTAACATGAGATGGGTTTTCTTGTGATTTATGCTTACATTCTTTTTTAACTATCCAAAAACGTGTTGCGTCCAAAAGCACACGCAAGTGTACATGGTCACTCAAGTAGTACAACGTCTCTTTCGAGCCGGATTATCGAACCCAAGGGACTTCAAATCAACAAATAACAACTTTGCTATGTCTAAAATAAATTTAATTATGTGAGAAACAATTTTAGAAATTTGTTTGTATCTACTAAGTTGAACAATCTCAAAAATTAATTACTACAATCAAACAGCTTCAAACAAGAGAATTTCACAATATGGGAAAGTAATCCAGGGTTGTAGCATAACCCGATTTCTGGCATAATATTAATTTATCCTAGCATTCGACAAGCTAAACTCATTATGGATTTGCAAGGTTCATTTTACGATCATGATCTCCCGACCCCTAATCGCCTACCACTATCGACAGCCTAACTACATCATTGAGCGGGGATAGGCCTGAACCAGTGGCGGAGCATTAAGCTATCATCTTGCATATTAATTAAGCGCGGTATATAGGTATAAGACTATCCTATATACAAAACACTCTAACTTTACTCTAGAATGAACACGCTTCTCACATTCTTTGGTTTATCCATCTATTCATCTTTCGAATTCAAGAGTGGACAATGAGTTTATTTTAATGTAGATCAATCATTAAAATAGTTAAACAAGAATGTAAGAATAAATCACAAGAAAACCCATATCATGCTAGAAACAAATACTAATATACCATTAATCGTAGCTACAACCCTAGAATAAGGGAATTTAGCTACTCATAGAACAAAAGATCATCAAATAATGTTTATGGATCATAAAAGGGTTTACCAAAATGAAGGAGTAGAAGAAAAGCCCTAGAAAGTGTTAGCCAAATCGCCCAAATCGATGTTCTCTCGTCTTTTAAAAATTGGATAATCATAAAAATAACACACTTAAACTATTTATAGTCTAAAATAAAACACGTGGCCAATTTTTGTTCCCTCGCCTATAGTTGCACACAGGTGAAACCTCTCCGCAACGCGCTCCTATCGCGCACTCCACTATTAAGTGGAGTTCCTTTTCTGCACACACGTATCATCTCCGCGACGCGGAGATGCTTCCTCGTAGTGTATTCTCTAGCTTCTTGTCCATTTTTCTCCGCAACTTCGTCTTCTATTTTCCGACCTCTGACCAGGTGCCCTATTTTTGCTCATTCTTCTTTGCTTTTCACCCTGAAACATCTAATAATATTGGTTAGAAGAAGAGACATCAAAAGACTCTCATAACTTAATTTCGACAATGAAAAATGCTCTCAACTTAGCTAAATATATGGGATAAATTGGTTATTAGGCGCATAAATACGCCAAAGATCAGGGGTACATGTTGATATTTTCACTGATCATAAGAGTCTGCAATATGTGTTTAACCAAAAGGATTTTAACCTTCACCAAAGAAGGTGGCTTGAGTTATTGAAATATTATAACATGAGTTTTCTCTATCACCCCAGTAAAAATGCGGTGGCGGATGCTCTTATTCGATTATCTATGGGTAATGTTGCGCATATAGAGGATGGAAAGAAAGAGCTAGTTCGAGATATGCATAGTTTGTCCTAATTGGGTGTTCAGTTAGTGGATTCCACCAAGGGTGGTGTCATGGTTAATGATGGTTCCGAATATTCTTTTGTGGTGGATCTGAAAGCCAAGCAAGGTCTTCATCCAATATGGGTTAAGTTGAAAGAGGCGATGCTTAAAAAGTCTGTTGAGGCTTTCTCTTAAGCGGGAGATTGTGTGCTTAGATAACATGGTCGTTTGTGTGTTCCTAATGTTGATGACTTGAGGGAACATATGTTGTCAGAGGCCCATAGTTTTCAGTATTCTATTCACCTGGGAACCACCAAGATGTACCGTGATTTGTGGGAGATCTATTGGTGGAATGGGATGAAAAAGAATTTTATGGGATTTGTGGCAAAGTGTCCTAATTGTCAATAAGTGAAAGTTGAGCACCAAAAATCAGGAGGTTTATCCCATGACATAGGTATTCCTACTTGGAAGTGGGAGGCTGTGAATATGGACTTCATAGTAGAGTTGCCACGTACTCGGCAACAACGTGACTCGATTTGGGTAATAGTAGATCCGATGATCAAATCGGCTCATTTTATTCCCGTCAAGGTTTCTTATTCGGCAGAAAATTATGCTAAGTTGTATTTGAGAGAGATGGTAAGGTTGCATGGAGTGCCTTTGTCCATTATTTCTGATCGTGGTACCCAATTCACTTCTTAGTTTTGGAAGTCATTCCAAAAGGGCCTTGGCACCAAAGTTAAGCTTAGCACGCCTTTTCATCCCCAACATAATGGGCAATCAGAGCGTACTATCAAAACTTTGGAAGATATGTTGAGAACTTGTGTGATTGATTTTAAGGGTGATTGGGATGATCATTTGCCATAGATTGAGCTTGCCTATAATAATAGCTATCACTTGTGTATTGATATGGCTCCATTTGAGGCACTTTATGATAGAAGGTGTAGATCTCCTCTAGGTTGGTTTGAGGTGGGTGTAGTTGCCCTAATAAGTCCCAAATCGGTACATGAGGCCATAGAGAAGATTCGTCTTATTAGAGAGAGGTTGAGAACATCTAAAAATTGACAAAAGCCATATGCCGATATTAGAATAAGAGATCTTGAGTTTGATGTTCATGATTGGGTTTACTTGAAATCTCACCCATAAAATGTGTAATGAGGTTTGGTAAGAAAGGGAAACTTAGTCCCCATTTTGTAGGCCCATATGAGATCTTGAGCATGTTGGTAAGGTTGCTTATGAGCTAGATTTTCCAAATGAGATGGCATCAGAGCATCTGGTTTTCCATGTCTGTATGCTGAAGAAATGTGTTGGTGATCCAAAATCTATAGTTTCCCTAGAGGGTTTGGAAGTTAAAGAGAATCTTTCTTATGAAGAAGTTCCGGTTGAGATTTTAGACAGGCAAGTCAAGAAGTTGAGGAACAAGGAAGTAGCTTCCGTGAAAGTGTTATGGAGGCATCATTTAGTTGAGGGTGCTACTTGGGAGGCCGAGGCCGATATGATGTCCCGATATGCTCATCTCTTTCCTTCTACTCCTGCTCTAGCTTGAGGTAATGAGTTCCTCATGGTTTATTCTTGTTTTGGGAGTCATGAGTGTTTTGTGTGTTTCCATGTTTCCTTATGATTATGCGTGTTCATGAAAAGTTAAGTTTTGAGAAAATGAGTCAATTTGTTTGAGTTTCCTCATGTTGTGGTGCATTGAGTATGAGTTGCCTATAAACTTCATGAGATGAATTGATGAATATGCTTTGGCTATGCATTCTGAGAATCAATTGCATATTGGTTCCATGGGATTGTGTTGAGCATGCTTTTAGCTTGGAGATGGTAGTTCCTCCTTGAACATGAGAATTGTTTTGAATTTCCATGCATATTGGGTTGCTAAATGTAGTTCCTACTTATGATGCATTGAGTATGTTTAGCTTGGAGTTGATGTTTCCTCCATGGGTATGAGCATTTTGATAAGATTGCCTACATGATGGGCTGTTAGAGTTAGATTCACCCCTAATTGATGTTTTGGGAACGTCCAATCTTCGAGTCGATAATTCCTCCTTAGTTACATGCATTGCATTGTTAGGTTGAGTTGTTAGTTCCTCTCCTACTCTCCTTAAACCGGTTTGAATCTCATTAGAGGACGAATGATCCCAAGGGGGAGATATTTTAACACCCTGAATCCGAAAAGGGAATAGAAACAATTTTAGGAAAACTACAAGTTCCAGCCATGAGGGCCACCCACAGACCGTGGATGGGACCACAGACCGTAGGTGTGGTCCGTGGATGGCGTTGCCTAAGGGAGGTTTAGAGGCTCAAGACCACAGCCTGACCTACGGACCATAGGTCAGTCCACGGTCTGTGGTTCGAAGTCCCAAAATCAGTCCCAAACCACCATCGAAGGTCGTGCAGGATGGATCGTAGGTCAGTCCAAGGTCCGTCGATGGGTGGCCGTAGGTCACTGTTGGAAGATTTTTTCAGGGTTAGTAGGGCTTTTCCTAATTAATTAACTACTATACTGTGTCATTTTGTCTATGTTTCGGACCCCTCTATAAATCTTTTTAATCCAAAATTAGACCCATTTACTTCATTCTTCCAAAATCACAAAAGAATATCAAAACCTCCTATCAAATAATTCTCTCTCTAGCAGTTGAAGAAGAAGAAAAAGGATTCATATAGGGTTTCAAGCTAAGGGTTCAATTCCTCCATTGAAGGCTAGCATTTGGACTTCAGGTATGATAGTTTTCATCCATCTATTCCTTCCATCCATGGAGTTCCCAAATTCCTCTGTTTCGAAAGGTAGAATTCCCCAATTGAGTTAGGGGTTTCTTCAATTTTTGTGGGTTCTTTTCACTATTGATTTGAATGATTAAATTATGATCTTCTAAGCATGAATTTATGAATTGATATGGTTTTATGATGGTTTCCTCTATGAAACCATGTAATCCCCATGTTTTCAAGTTATGATCATGTGATGTGGGATTTTGAGTATGAAGCAAAAGTTTTATGAAAGTGAGCATGTATTGCAAGCTTTATATGAAATTATGATGAAATCCATAGCTAACCCATGCTTTCCAAGCATTGTTGATTGAAAGTGGGTTTTGATCTTCAAGAAGTAAATTATGAGTTTATGCATTTTGGTATGAAATCTATGCAAATATTTTAAGGGTACCAATTATGTTGTTGTTGTTGTGTTGTGAAAAGATATTTTCATAAACACACTAGCTTGATTGTGAAAGGACATTCTCACATAGTAAGGATTCTTAGGTTGATAGGCTTTTTCATCTAATTGAATCAAAGATTAAAAGTGATCATGGACGGTGAAAGGTTTTCTCACACATGGTCTAAGGAGATATTCTATGATAAGTTAATTCAAGACTAAGTAAATATTTCGTGGGAATTATGCTTGGCACAGAGTGGATATTGTAATGAGATGGAAGCTCTCCCGTAGTAGAGGCCGAGTTTCTAGAAGCAATCTCTTGAGATGGAAGCTCTCCCGAGTAGAGGCCGGGTTTCTAGTAGCAATCTACTTATCCAATAAACTACGTGCCCCCATAGGATGATTAGCTAGTGGATCCACTTCTAGAAGTTCATGGTTCTATCTTAGGCAAGTAGAATAACCCTTTTCGGTGTGGGAGACACTTGTGGATTATGTTATAGCTCACATGGTCTCTATGTCAGTTAAGGATTATTTCCCACAACAAGCTGAACAATGAACTAAGGTTACTTTAAGAAGTGTCACATATGAGTTCAAAGGTTTTAAAGATGATGTTAGCTTGCATTGACCATGTGTTATGAAGGATATTTTCTAAATCCTATTATGCTATGTTTTAACTTAGTAATTGCATGTTATGATGAAATGTCCCGTTTAGTATGTATTAAATATTTTTATGCATGACTATCATACTTGGTACATTGTTTTGTATTAACGCATACTCTTTTCTACATTTTCCCCAAATGTAGGGTCTGACATGCAGGGTTCCCAGTTTTGTGGCTAGAGCTTGGATTTGATGGTTTCCCAAGCTTGGTGAGTCCTCATGGTTCAAGGACATATTTCCATTGTTTACTTTCTTTCATTTATTTCCCTTTTTGGACATGATGTATAGGCTAGGCCCAATTTCATTATGTTGTACTAGATGGCTATGATGAGACAAGTATCTAGACTTCCACTTCTCTTTTATAAAATGTTTTGGACTCTGACTTTGGTTTTACTCTTATTGTTCTATTTCTTATGTTATGAAAGCTAAGTGGCTTGTATGGAGTTATTCGGGGTTCTATACACCATGTTACATCTAGGGGGTACCCCTGGATCGTGACAATGATCCTCTCTTGGAGTTCATCCAGTTTTGGTACACACAATCTACCTTGATACCTCAATACATCATTTTTCCCTTGTTCAAAAGCCATCATTTTCCTTTAATTCAAGCAAAACTAGGTCTTGGTCTTGTTTCTCTTTCACTTTAGACACTAATGATGATTCATCCCCATTCATCACTACTACTCCACCTTAATTGGAATCCCACAAGCGGACTCCTAAGCGTGCAAGTTGATGAGCCCTAGATTTTGACTCATTTAGGGCTTTATTTTGATAGTTTTAGTGTCCTCATATGCCTAATATATGCTATAAACTGATGTTAAAGCATTTATTTTTAGGTATGTGAACTAAGGAGGAAGGCAAGAATACTACCACGCAAAAAAGAGCAAAACAAGCTGAAGAACTGAAGAAAAGAGGTCATGGTAATCGCCAAGACCACTCGGTGAACCGCCGAGGGGCTCTTTAGCTCACCCAAAGTTCCAGCGTGCCAACCCTGGGGAAAAATTAAGTTGGCGACATAAATGGGCAGTCGACGAATCGCCGATCCACTCCTCGACAAAAAGTTGGATCGCCCCAAAGTTATAACACCTGGGAGGCTGATGGCCAATTCAAAATGGCGATGAAGCCAGCAAAGGGTGGATCGCCGAACCACTCGGCGAGGCGCGACTTATTCCGCCGAATGGACTTTCAGTAAAAAAAAGTGGGCAACTATAAATTGGAATTTAGAAGAAATTTTGGAGAGTGCCTAGAGAGTTCTAATCCCCAAGTTTTAAAGTGAGAGTTTTCGCCTTAGTTTTTCAGTTCTTATTGTAGACTTTGAGGATTTCTAAGCTCAATTGTGAGGACTCGAAATTGCATTTTTGAATTTAACCATTTTTGAACATTGTAAAGACTTGGAGACTATTACCCAGTTGATGGCAAATCGAGTTGGTAATTGTTTTTACCTTTTAATGATGTTTAAGTAAAACCCCGATTCTTGGTGTGTGATCATGTGATTATGGGCTGAATTATCTTATGGGTATTGTTAATTACTGATTTAAATGCTTAATTGAAGTGGGTTTAATCATTAGCTATGTTTTAATCTATGAATTATAGTTGCAAATGCAATTCTAATTTTGAGTTCTTGGCTTGCTTGAGAGAGAGGTTTTGAAACCAAAGCTTTTAATTAATGGTTTGTAGGTATTGGGTTGATATGGTTTCTGCTCGAGAGAGTGAATCCTAAACTCAATTCTACTCATCTAGCTCGAAAGAGTGGATGTATTAAGGTTCTAGGTTGTTCCTTTTTTTCTAAGCTGGTCGATGCTAGGAAGAAATCACTTGAAACGTGATAGTTGTTCGAGAGAAAATTATATCATTCATAGTCTAGCCTACCCATTGATATTTAAATATTCATTAGTACTTTCAATTACCCGTATAGTGAAATTTTCCTATAATCGATCAGATCCCAAGAACTCCTCTCTATATTGTTATTCCTTTAGTGTTTTATTGTGTTGTAGCTAATAATTGCAAATCCAAACCCCCATCTGACATTTGTTGTCAACCCTTTAGATTTGTTTGTATGTTTTCGATAATTTCTATTCCTATAACTGATTAGACCATGTTTACATTTCATAATTAAATTTGAACACGTACCGCTCCTTGCGGGTTAGACCCCAACCTTTCGTTGGGTTTTATACTAGTTAACGATCATTTACACCTAGAATTGGATGAGGTGTACTTGAAACGTTAATCACAAGTCTGTGTACATCCTTGGTTAATTCCTTCTTTTCTTCCTCAACATGGGCAGTACTGCCCATAGACAACCTGCTCAACATATCAACAACAACATTAGCCTTACTTGGGTGATAGAGAATAATCATGTCATAATTCTTGAGAAACTCCAGCCACCTCCTCTGTCTGAGATTAAGCTCTTTCCGACTGAATACATACCGAAGACTCTTGTGATCGGTGAACACATCTACATGAACACCATAAAGAATGTGACACCATATTTTGAAAGCAAACAAAACAACAACCAACTCTAATTCATGGGTTGGGTAATTCCTCTCATTAATCTTAAGTTTTCTGGAGGCTTAGGCTATAACTTTGTCATTCTGCATCAATACACAACCCAGTCCAACCCTGGACGCATCAAAATATACCACAAAGCCTTGTGTACCTTCTAATAAGATCAACATCGGGCAGTAGTCAACCTAGTTTTAAATTCCTGAAAGCTCTTATCACAAGCTTCAGACTATTAAAACTTCGATGTCTTTTGAGTCAACTTAGTAAATGGGGATGAAATAGATGAGAACCCCTCGGCGAACCTTCTATAATATCCAGCCAATCCCAAGAAACTCCTATTATTAGTTAGAGATGTGGGTCTAGGACAGTTCTATATTGCCTCTATTTTATGAGTATCAACTCAAATCCCATCACCGGAAACAATGTGGCCTAAGAATGCCACAGACTAAGGCCAAAATTCACACTTAGAAAATTTGGCATACACCTCCTTATCCTTTAGAGTTTGGATAACTACTTTGAGATGAATAACATGACCTTCCTTATTCGTCGAATATATCAGAATGTCATCGATGAATACGATAACAAATATACCAAGATATGATTTAAACACTCCGTTCCTATGGCCCATGAACGCTGCAGGAGCATTAGTCAAACCAAATAACATGACCAAAACCTCAAAATGACCATAGAGGGTCTTAAATGCTGTCTTAGGGATGTCACTTTCTCTTACTTTGAACTGATGTTAACCAGATCTGAGGTCTATTTTAGAAAAATCAGTGGCACCCTGAAGCTAATCGAAAAGGTCATCAATCCTCGGAAGTAGGGATGGCAATAGGGCGGGCCGGGTGCGGGGCAAGCCCGCTTAAACCCGCTAAGATCTAAATGCGCCCAGCTCTACCCCACATAACATATTTTGTTGTTTTCAACCAGCCTCGCCCCGCAAAAACCTGCCCCATCCCGCCCCGCCCCATCCACATAATTTGTAAAAAAACATTTCTAATAATAGGCTCAATATGTTTTTAACTTAAAATTTTAAATTTTGTTAGCTGTTAACTGCTAAAAGTAATATGTTATAACATTATTCTAACATTACAATGCAATTTTATAACTCTTTTAGATATGTCTGCAACATTGTGTTTTGGTAATTTTGAATTGGTTACATTTGATGTAATAACTAAAAATAAAATGCAAGCAGTGATATAATGTTTTCTTTTTCTAGTTTCTTAGCCATTCAAAATTAAATGCAAGCAGTGAGATCGTTTATGTGAATTACGAATTTCAAAGAGTTTTTATTCCTAACCCGCAACCCGCCCCACCCTACATAAATTTTGAAAAGATATATTCAAACCCACCCCACACCCGCAAAAATCTCTAAGCCTCCCCGCCCCACATACTCTATAACCCGCCCACCTCGCCCCATTGCCATCCCTACTCGGAAATGCATATTTACTCTTGAAGTAACCTTATTCAACTAACGATAATATATACACATTCTAAGAGAACCATCTTTCTTGCTCACATATAAGACCGGAGCTCCCCAAGGTGAGACACTTGGTTGAATGAAACCTTTCTCAAGAAGATCCTTCAACTTCTCTTTTAACTTAGTCGGAGCTATTTTGTATGGCGGAATAGAGATAGGACGAGTATCAGGAAGAATATCTATATCGAAGTCTATTTCTCTCTCAGGAGGGACTCCGGGAAGATCATCTGAAAAGGAAAAATATCCATACCGAAGTCTATATCTCTCTCAGGAGGGACTCCGGGAAGATCATCCGGAAACTCACTCACAACTAGAACTGACTGAATAGGTGGTGTCTCAACACTAGAGTCATTAACTCAGACTAAGTGATAGACACTATCGCCTTGAGGTACAAAATAAAATGACCCTTAGGCACTATTGAACTATTCCTCCACTCAATAACTGACTTATTAAGAAACTAGAACTTAACTACTGGAGTTCTACAATCAATTGAGGCATAAAAAGCATGAAGCCAGTCCCTACTTAGAATAACATTAAAATCCACCATATTTAGCTCAACTAAGTTAGCCATGGTGTCCTTGTGATTGACAGAAATGGCACAATCACGATAAACTTTCTCAGCAAGAATAAACTCACCAATAGGTGTAGAAACACTAAAGGGCTCAAGAAGTTGCTTAGGAAGAATATCAAAATTCATAGCAATATAATAAGTCACAAAAAATAGACTCGCTCCTGGATCTAGAAAAGTATATACATCAAAAGTAAAGACTTTGATCATACAAATGACAACATCTGGTGAATTCTCTTTCTCTTGGCGACTTGTGATAGCGTACAAACGATTTGCTCCTTCTCCTGTCCCTGAAGTAGCTCCACTAGGTGCAACTTTTTTTGGCAGAGCTGCTGAAGAAGATTGGGTTCTATTTCCCCCATTACCACCTCTCAGCCTGTTCTTAGGGCACTCTCTCATTAAGTAATTTTCCTGCCCACACTTGAAGCAACCAGTGGAGCCATCACGACACACTGCTGGGTAGTTCCTACAACACTTAGCAGATACAGGAGTCCCATTACCTCCTTGTGCCACACTACCTAGAGACTGTGCAGTTCTAGCTCTGAAATTCTATGAACTCTGATTCTTGAACTCACCTTTGTTCCTTGGTGCATGTGCACTACAAGATGATGGAACAAGCCCATTTGGCTTTTGTTGGAAAGGCGATTAGTTCGCATTGCTCTTTTGCTGCCCGAACTCATTTTTTGTTGTTTTAGTCTTCTTGTTTCGTAACTCTTCTTTATCTCTTAGCTTATATTCCTCAACATGTTGCACATGGATCATCATCCTTGCTATGTCCATGTCCCCTATCCACATTGCACCCTTTCCCTCTTTGCTCGACAGATGAGACAACCCAGCTAAAAAAAGACTCATCATGCTCCTCATGTTAGTAACTATCTCTAGAGCATAACAAGACAATTGGGTGAACTTGAGACTATACTCATACACACTCATGGATTCCTTCTTAAGAGTTAGGAATTCCCTTACCTTTGCCTCTCTCAGTTCACGGGTAACGAAATGCCACATGAAGGCCTTTTTGAACACAGCCCAGGTCACAATTGGTGCACCTTTATCTCTACCCTTCTTCCATTGGTCGCACCGCACTCTAGCAACACCCTTCAGTTGGTATGTAGCTAGTTCCACACGCTCATTATCTAACACATGCATCACCCTAAACACTTTCTGCAACTCTTCCATAAAGTTTTTTGGATCTTCAATGACACTTGAACCGGTGAAGTCTGGAGGATTCATCCTTAAAAACTCATGGATCCCGGATATATCAGCCTCATCCTGTCGAACCCCTCTCTGTTGCCCAACTTTGTTGGTTACCCCTTGACTCAACATCTGGATAGTATTCTGGTACTCAGCATTAGTGACCACTTCTTAGGGTTGCAGTTCTGGTGCATTGGGAACCCCTTGCTCCTAAGGATCAACATTCCTCCTAGCGGGACAACCTCAAACATCTCTTTGTGGAGATATGATCTGAAAGATATGCATAAGCACTAATTAAAGAGAAACTTTATAGAGATGAAATTTATTGTATGAAAAGAGTATGAAAGAAGTGGGATAGTTCTTAAATGTCGCAGCCTCCTAATTATAGACGTGGCGCGCTTCACACCGATAACTAGGACTCTACAGACACGACTTCATAAACACTCCAGGACTCTTGAACTTGGTGCTCTGATACCAAGTTTGTCACGCCCCAAGCCTACACCCTGGACTTGGTCGGCACTCGAGAACCATTGTTGGCCCCAAGCGAACCCTTGGCCTGGCTCAACTCTTAGCGGAAAACTTACTCATGATAAGATAAAAGATAAACTCAAAATCTAAACTTTACTTAACTGTCTCAAAAGAGAACTCAAAATATTTTAGATATGACACATTCAACTGGCCAAAGAGGCAACTCAAGTCTCAACATTTAAACAAAGAAAATGTAAAGACTCATGAAATACTACTGTCTATCTATCTATGAAGCCTCTAATACTATGAGGGATGTCGGGACAAGACCCTCGATCATCCTAACAAAAATAAAATAACATGACAGAAATAAATAAGGGATCCTCTGGAAGCAAGGAGGCTCTTCAAAGCTAGCTAGAACTATAGATGATATCAACAAATCGCATGTTCATGACCCTGATCTCCTATATCTGCATCATGAAATGATGCATACTAAATGGAGTCAGTACATCGAATGTACTAGCATGCAATGGAAAATCTAAAAATATGACATAAGCTTGAACTAGAACTGAAGAAACAACTTATCTCATCTCAACTCAACTCGACATGAACTCACTATAAAGCAATGACAATAATGCAATATAAATAAAAGTTTTTTAAAACAGTAGATAACAACTCAATGTATTGAAAAATATAATTAATAACTAAGTTTGTATATAAAAATACAAAATAACTTTGTTTGGGATATTCTCTAACTGACAACCATAACTATGAGCTATGTGATGATACATCGTCTTGTCCACGCTGCCAGAATTATCCTATACCTTGTCGGGGTATAGAACTCCTAAACTAAGTGGATCCACTAAGCTATGATTAAAAGAAATAAGGAATCATCTAAAAAAATTTGACCCTTTCTACCCACTTTGGCTACATGGTTTATGAGGGATGTGAGTTGTTTGAACTCACCTACATATCGGTGCTCAATACTACTCCCACAATATAACTTAGCTCATATGTTTTAAATAAAACATTTCCTCATTCTCAACTTTGAGATTATTACTCAAAAGATTCTCTTAAAAGAGATAGTGCTCAAAACTCCTTTGGAAATCTCAGTTTCCTCCTCATTTTAAATGTTAAAATATTTACTCTTGGGAATACATTATTCCCATATATTCATTTTAAAAAAATGAACTCAACATTACTCATCCTCATACTCAAGTACTCAAGTCTGAAAACAAGTTTAAAAAGTTTGAAAAAGACTTCTTAAAAAGACCCGAAAGAACTCTCAAGACTTAACTTTTAACTCTACCTTGAATTTAATTATGAATTCAAGGTTATGAAAGATTTCTCAATGTCAAGATATAATTTAGAATAGTTAGAATCAATAGGGAGTAAAGGTAGCCTTTGAAAGAACTCAGACGGAGCAGTTGACTGAAAACAGGTCAGAGCAGGCAACCCTGGCGCACTGAGTGGCGCTGGGCACCAGCTCCTGAACTACAGAGGGAAGTTTTTTTCCCAACTCACTTAGATTCGAATACCCAACATAAGTACACAATAATCTACTGAAAACAACCATCAAATCACTAACATTCACCTCACGAATTCATCAAAATCCCAACAATAAAGATTTAGAATGAAACTTCAAGAACCCTCAAGGACTCAAATTTATAAATCTTTATGGACGGATTCAAATATGTTAATCATGATTGGCGTGTGGGTGTACGAACCCAATACTATGAACCTTTCCGCTTACATACCTTAATTTGGCGAAATCCCTCGACAAAACTCCCTAATCTTGAAAATTGCCTTGAACCTTTCCGCTTTTCTCCTCTTTTCGCTTCTTGAACTTTCTCCTAAAATCCTAAGCGTAAATTGGGACTTATAAAACTGACCCAAATCATATTTGACCCCAAAATATTACTAATTTCATTTTAAGCTGATGGGGTAAGGAAAAGACCAAAATACCCCTCATATTTTTGGGTAACTTTCCTTAACTGGCCACGCATATTTCAAATAGCCATATCTCCGTTATCTGAACTCAAAAATTAGCAAAACTTGGCAGCGTTGGAAAGAGGTTTCCAATACCTTTCATTTGATATCTTATGGGCCACCTAATTCATTATGTACTGAAAGTTATGGTCGTTTGAAGTTGACCCAAAACTCGTAACTTAGCATAACTTTGCAAAATTTTCAATTTAGCTATTTCCAATTTAGCGCTTTCTAAATTTAGCTCTTTCTAAGGAAGGATGTTACACATGGTATATCGTCTAATTGAAACCTTCCACAACTACAAGGTTTGTTAATCAAGCTAACAATGTACCACCCTCCACTATTATTAATTCCGTACAATGATTCAGAAGAAGCTCTCACCTGTAAAATATTGATCAACAATACAAACATTATATATATAAATTTTAAAATATTACGTAAAACAATTTTAGATATCTCTTTCATGTATCTCGTTACACTAGTAATAATGTATCTAACGTTTTATATATTTACTGGATACATATTTCAAATTAATATAATATAAAAATAATTATTATAACAAATAATACGTACCATAATATACAATGACTTTACCTCTTTTACAACTAGCATCTCTTGAAATATTCTTCGAAGGGTGGTAAAAGTATATGATGTCTTTTCCCTATTTCTTCAATTCCAATCTCTAAATAATATTTGAGATTGTTCCAAAAAATCAATTATTGGTAGTTCTCTTGCCTCCACTAAACATGAATTTAAACACACTGCAATATTTGATGTCATCATCCTACCTCTATTTACCGGTGCATATACCCTTTCCCACATCTCGTATACAACTAACATAAGATATTCCTTAACTCTATGATCCTTATTCTTTACTTAATTCATTAGTGCATCAATTTCTTGTATGTCTTTGTCATCGCATAAAACACATCGCTCAATGTATTTTCTCTTCTTCTAATTATTACACATATTCTTTCAAAGATACCAAACACAAATGTAATGACGTATAATAGGATACACTCTACTCACAGTCTTTATAATGCTTTCATAATGGTCTGATATGATACACATGTTGACACGCTCACCGAAAGCACTTCTAAAATTCTCAAAAAAATAGGTTTAGAAATTGTCATTCTCAGAGTCAACTACACCATAAGAAAGTGATAGTATACATCCTGAAAAAACAAAAAATCAGATACCTGATATTATAGTTGATGTTAACTATATTATTAAATATCAAACTAGAAAGACACATATAACATAATGAATCTTGTGATTATATTAACACACATGTTCCATCAAGAGTGCTAGCATAAGAAAATGTGCCCTTATATCATCCACAACAACAATTGACCTACAATACTCAAAACCTTTGATAAAATGATACAACGCTATAAATAGATATATGATTCATTCTTTGTTGACTTATGCATTCAAATGTAAGATTTTGGATACACAGTATCCAACATATACATGTAGTTGCATTTTAGTACAACCTTCAACCGGACCACCTCTTAGCATTTTATAGATCTCTCCTTCGAATGTCACATCTTAATATAATGAATTAATATCCACTCTCAAGTCGCAATTAATATTTTTCTGAATGTTCTTTGGAGTATGCTTCCTTTTATGATTCTCATATTTTTGGAGCAACTATGCTATCTATTAAAGCAACAGTTGCTTGACATTGTGAGCACACTTTATTCCGAAGCGGACATGTATGATCACCACTAAAACATCCAACTCGAAAAATAATTGACTTATTAAAAAAGGATTTGAATACCCAATAACACTCCTCAAACACAAATCTAAAAAAATAAGTGCACATAAACACACACAATTATATTCGTTGAGGTTGTGAGATACATGCTTAAATATATAAGATACATGAACTTTACATTGTATGAAGTTGTTCTTTATCCATAGAGCAATGGGTCATAATTCACAAAATAGTATGAGTCTTGTTATGTATTTTTCCAGTTCAATCAATTTTTAAGAATGACATATACATTATTTGTCCGAGATAACAAACTATAAAATTAAGATACACGATAAACACGCGTTTAACCGTACATTTAATTTTATTATGACATATTTTATCATGTTTCTGAAATTCATGATTATCTTCTAAGATATATATCAACTAATTTCTAAGATACATCTAATAAAATAACGGATATAAATAACCTCTTCCTGTCTAATCTTACAACTTTGAATTGAAATGTATGACATAATTTTGCATCACAACCATAATTCTGTTCTAGTCCTTATACAACTGCTTCATTCGAACAACTTCGCGAGTACAATCACCAATAACATGATTTGATTAGAAAATAAAACACCTAATGCATCTACATTACGATTCTCTGCACGGACTACTACATATAGAGTCTTGTCTTCACGTCTTACTTGAACAATTGAAATATTTGACTCAAAAAATATTTCAGAATTATTGTTGCATCCAAAAAAATTCTTTTTAGTTGTGATGCACAATGGATACAATCCACAATTGGATTGATTTCTTTTTAATTTCATAAAAAACTTCATACCCATATAGTTTCAAATTAAACTTCATACCCATATAGTTTCAAATTTTCGTTGGAGTAAAATACTTTTCCATCGTGTATCTGATCTCCATCTTTTTACGTGTAGAATTGATTCCTAGTTGCATTGAAATAGCATCGACTAGATTGTTATAGGATGCATTATCTCTCAAAAGTATTCCTACATTCTATAATTTTCATATTCGATTATAAAGTTCCATGAACTTGAATGCCCCAACAATACTGTGAAATTGACCGTCTAAAAAAACCTCGAAAATCAAATATTAAATGGAAGGAATTAATGAAGAAGATGAAGTTTACAGTTTCAAAATTATTAGGGTTTATGATTTGAATTTTTTTAGTAAAACTACTAATAGTTGATACGAAAGAATCCTCTAAATCCGTTTTGTTTGTTAATTTCTCATCATTTACTCTTTTAAGTAAGGAAATGAGTTACAACATTTAATTCAAAAGTCATAAATCATGTATCTCAACCTTTTTAACCCGACAGATATACGTATTTGATGGGTTGTGATACATGTATTCCACAGTTGAAAATAGTATAGAAAGTAATTCAAAAACTAACAAGATTCCTGATAATTAGGATGTAAACTAGTGGAAATATGTAGTTTACCCTAAGTTCATTAATCTGTTTTGATTATTATATCTTAAATTTAATATAATTTGAATTAACTTATGCAATGCAATATTTAAGTGCTTATAAATTCCCATTAAATCAAAATATATTTATATAGATGTGTTGAATTTGAAAAGAGTCTTAAAATATTTACATTGAACACTAATTTTATATAGTTTACTATAAGACTTTGAAGAAAATTTAAGCATTGTAGAAATAATGCAAGAACTTAATTTGTTCCTTCGGACGATGAGGATATATTAAGGGAGATGTAACACCTCAAAAGTTAGAAAATCGAAAGGAAAGGTTGCATTACAGACTATAGGTTCAGTCTATGTATCCCCTTTATGGACCGTATAAGGTTCTACGGTTTGTAAAAGGGAGTCGTAGAAATGACCCTTGACTTTGGATCTCTGAAATTTTCCTACATACTACGATCCAGAAGAAGTGGTCGTAGAAGAGGTCCCAGACTTGGAATGAAATGGTGAATTTTGTATCTATGAAAGGTTGTTTGAGTCGTGAAAAAATTGATGGGTCGTAGATCTGTGTCGTAAACTCAATTTGGAAGGAAATTTGGTCCATATGTTCTATAGTTGGACATACGGTCTGTGGAAATTTTGACAACTGTAGAAGAGACTCGTGAGAACCATGTAGAATTTTAAGTATCAGTATCATGTTCTACGAATGAGCAATACGGTCTGTGAAAGTTTATATGGACCGTAGGTCAGTTTGTAGGACCCTTCAACAGATATTTAAAAGTGGTATTTCGGTCTTTTCCTATGCACCCAATGCCTATACTATATCATTTTAATTCTAAATATAAGTCATATAACTACCCTTCACCCTTAAAAAATCCCTAACTCCCTCACACAATCATAATCCTAAATTCCCTCCAAGGTTCTCTCCAATTTTTATTTTTTTCTACGGCAACGAAGAAGAAGCCAGGGTTCTTCAAGATCAAGTCTCTTTTCTTTATCATTGCTTAGGGCTTCAATAAATTTATGTAGGGAGTTTATAAATGGGTTCCATTCACCCATTGTGCCCTTAAAGATTCTTCAATTTCCCAATTCAATTTCAATTCCATTGATTAAGGTTTTCATTGAATTCTCATGGGTTCTATGTATGTTGATTAAATTACTTGAATTAAATCTTAATTTAGTGATTTAGACTCAATTACATGATTTTCAATTGAAATCACATGAACCCATGCATGATCTATGATTTTGACAATGAACCCTAAATTGCATGAATTTGGAAGAATAGTTATGAATCTATGATTATGTTTTCACGAACTTATGTCTGGTGTATGCAAAATAATTTATTATGATCTAAGTTTCTTAAGATAAGCACTGATTTCTTATGAAAGATTTTTCTCACATATGCATGTAGTTGTGAGATGTTTATCTCACACATGGTTTAAAAATCTACTCTATGATGTTTTAGCTTGAATTAGTATTTTACTTGTGCTTTTTCATGGATGATGATGATTTTATGTTTCTGACTATTGCGTTGGGATATTGACTTAGCACCAAGAGGATATTAAGATGGAGACTCTCCCTTTAGTAGAGGTTGGGTCTCTAGTAGCAATCTCATGTCCCTAACTACATACCCTCATAGGTTTGTCTTAAGTGACATAGATAGTAGATCCACCTAATCTAGAAGTTTAACATTTTTGTCTTGGCAAACAATGACATTTCTTTTCAGTGTGGGAGTAAGACACTGGATTCTAAGTTATAGCTCACATGGTTTATGCTGATGAATGGTAAATATCCCACAAAGTGAACTAACTTACTTCAAATGTTTTATGAAGTTTTCCTCATGATTTTTATGCATTGACCATGTCATAACGTATCTTTAAAGGCTTTTACTATGTTTAGCTTGGTCATCCATTTCATGTTTTGATTACATCCTCTTATGATCATGTAGCATGTTTTTATTGTATTCCCCTCATACTTAGTATATTTTACGTACTAATGCATATTTGTTCCTATATTATTTTACTAATGTAGGGCGTGACAATCCCTATCTTTGTGGCTAGATCATATTTCAAAGGTTTTGAAGACTTGGTGAGTCATCATACTTCGTGGAAATTGTAACATTTCTTGCTTTCGTTATGTTTGATTTTAGACTTTGTACATGGTGTATACGTTACGTCCTGACCACTCATTTATGATGTAATAGATGACTTGTCAAAACATTAATGCACTTGTGCTTCGCTTAAATGTCAAATTCTTTGTTTCTTATGAGATTTCTTGGTTTTAACTATTATGTTGTGTATATACATGTCAAATGGCTTGTGTAGGGCCTCTTAGGGTCTTATATGCCATGTCATGTCTAGGGTGTACTTAGGGTCGTAATAAACTTGGTATTTAGAGCATAAGGTTTTAGAAAATTTCCTAGGAAGTATGACAAGCCGCATTGAGTAGAATTTTGTTTATGAGTGTGAAGTGCACCACATTTATGAATAGGAGGCTATAAAGTGTTTTAGAAACTCCACTTCTTTTATTACTGTAAAGTTGTGTCATAGAGTCTATCTCTATAAAGATCCTTCTCCTAAATCGTGTTCAATCTTTGTTAGAATATGGCCGCACGAAGAGCTTATATGAGAATGCGGATAACATGAATATGAAGCCTGAGGTTCCTCATGTTTTGGAAAATCCTTTGGCCGAGTGAGTGACTCATGCCAAATTCTAAGCCTCTATCCAAGTATGAGCTCAAGCCATGATGGTCTAAGCCAATAGAGAGGCTAATGCCCTCGTGAACCTAAATGTAGGTACAACAGAGGGAACGATAAGAGACTTCACTAGGATGAATCGTCTAGAGTTTCATGGGTCTAAGGTGGATGAGGATTCTCAAAAGTTCATTGATAAAGTTTACAAGATAGTAGGTATTATCGGGTAGACTATAGTTGAAAAGGCAGAGTTGGCCACTTATCAACTTTAGGGTGTTTCTCAGGTATGGTTTGAGCAATTAAAGAGTGAGAGAGTGGTTGATATGGGTCCTCTTGATTGGCAGAAATTCAAGAGAGCTTTTCTTGATCGTTTCTTTCCTCTTGAAATGAGAGAAGCAAAAGTGCTTGAGTTTATTAACCATCGATAAGGAAATTAGAGAGTGAAGGAGAATACTTTGAAGTTTACTCAATTGGCTAAGTATGATTTAACTATGGTTGTTGACTCTAGGGCAAGGATGAGTAAGTTCGTGTCGGGTGTGTCTGATATGGTTGTCAAGGAGTGTCGTACTGCCATGTTGATCAAAGAGATGGATATTTCTTGCTAGATGATACATGCCCAACAAATTGAAGAAGAAAAGTTTAAGGAAATGGTAAGGATGTCTAAGAGGGAAAGCACCGGTGATAGTGACTTCTCAGATTCTAGGTCGGGTTAACATGGGCGTCCTTAATTTTGACAAAAGTTTTTTTGGTCAAGGTTCTTTCAATACACCTATCCTAAGTTTCCCTAAACCTTAAGAATGTGGTGGTATGGGTCTTGTATCCCCAATTGCACTAAGTGTGAAAAAAACATGATGTCAAGTGTTTAGCAGGTACAGATGGTTGCTTTAAGTGTCACGACCTGAGCCTACACCCTAGACGTGGCTGGCACTCGAGAACCATTGTTGGTCCCCAAGTGAACCTTCATCCTGGTTGACTACAAGCGGAAGACTAACACAATCATATAGAAGAATTAAATTGAAAGAAACTTTTATAAATAGTTTACTGAATCTCAAAATTGAACTCAATATACTAAGTATGAAATAAGTTTTAAATAAAACATCTGAAATTGAAAGACTCTCCAAAACTATATATCTATGAAGCCTCTACTATATAAAGATGAGTGTTAGGACAAGACCCATGACTCCTCAAAAGAACTACTACTAGCAACTATTAAAACTGGAGTCCTATGAAAGCAAGGAGACCTCACTCGAAAGCTGACGAGCGGATGAAGTGGTCTCAACAGACTCTTGTTGAGGTACCTAAGAACATATATTTGCATCATTAAAAGATGCAGGTCATATGACATCTGTACATTGAATGTACGAGTATATAATATAGCTGAATAACAAATAATTAAATGAAAGAAGTGAAATCATTAAAACTTTAGAAAAATACTTGGTCATCTCGAAACTCGACATATTAAGTGATATAATAAAAATACACTTTTAACTCTATTTGGGAGATTCTCTAAACTGACAACCATCACTATAAGCTACGTGATGATACAACGTCTCGCCCATGCTTCCAAAACTGTCCTATACCTTTTCGGACTATAGAACACCTCAACTAAGTGGATCCACTAGGCTCTGCCCGAAGGCAGTTAAGATTCATCTAAAAAGTATGATATTGTACCAATGTTGGCATACATGGTTAATGAGGAATGTGAGTTGTCTGATCTTATTCCCATATCGGTGCTCAATACTACTCCCAATAATATATACTCATGCTCAATGTTTAAAAACATACTTTTCCTCTGGTTTGAGATAATTGCTCAAATTATCCTCTTAAAAGAGGTAACTGCTCTTGAATTATCTTTGACTCATAACTCATTTTAAAATCAAAGTTTCTCTTTTATAAATGTAAAAACAGATACCTTTGGGAATACTTAGTTCCCTTATACTATTACTCAATTCATATTTGAAAACTCTTTCTAAAAGTATATCCAAATCATATTGTGATATGATTATTGATGATTCAGAAAGTCATACTGGATAAACATTGATGGAATAACTAGATACCATACTACTTAAACATTGATGATATACTTGATTGTCATACTAATCATGTTTTAGAAATTATTTCTCCAAACTCATCTTTACTTTCTCAGAAACTCAGTTTAAAACACAATTATTGACTTTCAAAAGCTTCTCAAGATTTATCACTTAATTCATAGGTTCATGCGGAATTATGGACATGAACGACTCAACTCAAGGATCTTAAAAGCAATATGGAAACTCAGTACTCAGAACTCAGAACTCAATGATACTACTCATCTAAAAAATACTCAATTTATAGGGTTCATGCTGAAATATAGACATGAACGAATCAACTCTAGAATCTTAATGCATAACATATAGCAATTCAATAATTACGAATAGAATTTCAAAAAGAATGTGGAACTCAAGAACTCAAAATCAACTAATCTCAAGGATACTCAAATCTAAGGATAGAATCCTAGATTACTCTTTTACTCATTTGAAAGTAGATGTAGGGCATGAGGACAAACTAGTCCAACAATATTATAGCCTTACATACCTGAAAGAACAAGGTTCTTGAAGAATCTTGAAAAAGAACTTGAATAGAAGCCTTAAAACCCTAGCTTGAAGGAGAACAATCAAGAAGACCTTTTTGATATTCTTGAATTAGTTTCTTGAAATCTCTATGGCCAAAAGAATTATGATTTTCATTAGTGATTCATAATTTTATGAAGGAAGCTGAATTGGAAAGAATAGAATTCTTGGAGAAGAACTTACCTTGAAGAAAAATCTTGTAAAAGATAGAAAGAATCTTGAATGGAGTGTTCTACTTTGATTTTTTTTCCTTAGGGTTTGAGAGAGAAGAGAATGATCTATTAAGAGATGAAAATCTGATCGTTTTGGGTCTTTAATTAGTCTAGAAATTCGTTTAGGATTTTCTTAGAGGTAAAAAGTTAAAAAGACCCTTTTTAATATTTTCCCATTGGCTAATTCATCACTGCACTATATCAAGGTACTAAAATGGTCATAACTTTTTACTTAAAAGTTGGATTGTTGCAAAATTGGTGGAATTGGAAAGAAGATTCAAATATCTTTAATTCGATAGCTTATGGGCCATGTAACTCTTTATATTCTAAGAGATGTGGTCATTTGAAGTTGACCCAAAGAGAATCTTACATCAAAACTTAATCGGTAAGGAAACTTTCAACTCTACTATGTGCTAGGAGTTTCTAGTGACCTTAATTGATATCCAAAATAGTTCCACACTAAAGAATTTACCTTTACACATATAGGCAATTTAATAATCACCTAATATGACCCTGCAATGACCTTACAAGTAAATGAAGAATAGTTGGTCTTAACTTAGAAATTTTTTAGGTGTTACATTAAGTGAGGAAAGAGTGGTCACTAGGTTGATAGACAAGTTCAACCTAGTGATTCCGGTTCAGGTGCTCCAAAGAAAAAACAAATTTTATGCTCTTCACACTCGAAAAGTTCGTAAGAGTTCTCCAAATGTGGCGATCAGTAAGTCTTTCATCTTGATGTTTATGCCTTATGTGGCCATGAGATTTGATGTTGGTTCCGGAATCTTTTCTAATATCTTTCATGTCTCTACTCCTACGGGTGATGCTATTGTGGCTAAGAGAATCTATAGAAATTGTCCTATTTCAATTTCATATAGAGTCACTCATGTTGATCGTGCAGAGATTGATATGTTATGTTTTGATGTTAATCTTGGGATGGATTGGCTTCATGCATGTTATGCTTCCATATATTGTAGGACCTTATTTGCCACTTTCAAGGTTCAAAACAAACCTATTACGTTATTGGAAGGGTCAGTTTATATCCGGTATAAATGCTAGGAAAATAAATTCTAAGGGTTGCAATTATCATCTTGTTAGGGTAAGGGATTAAGATTCTGAAACCATTGCTCTTGAGTCAATTCCAATTGTAAATTAGTTTCTAGAAGTGTTTTTTTTTATGATCTTCCCTGTATTCTTGCCTAATGGGAAATAATCTTTGATATTGCCCTTCTCCCAGATACGCAGTCTATCTCTACTCCTCCTTACCGTATGGCTTCGACAGAACTTAAGAAGTTAAAATATGAATTGAAATATTTGTTGGATAAGAGTTTTATGGACCAAGTATTTCTACATGGGGTGCTCTAGTGTTGTTGGTTCGAAAGAAGGATGGTTCTCTCTAAATGTGTATTGACTATCAACAACTGAACAAGGTTACCATTAAGAAAAAGTATCATCTTCCAAGGATTGATGATTTGTTTGATCAACTCCAAGGAGCAAGTTACTTCTCTAAGATAGACGGTCGGTCGGGTTTTCACCAGTTGAGGGTGAAAGGGAATGACATTCCGAAGACAATTTTTCCAACTTAGTATGGCCATTATGAGTTTTTGGTAATGTCTTTTGGTTTAATTAATGCCCCAACAACATTTATGGATTTGATGAAAAAAATTCTTTAAATAATATCTTGACGTGTTTGTGATTCTTTTTATTGATGATATCTTGATTTACTTGCAGATTCAAGATGAACATGTTAAACATTTGAGGTTTGTGTTGTAAATTCTCAAGGATCGTGAGTTGTATGCTAAGTTTAACAAATGTGAGTTTTAGTTGAGATATGTTTCTTTCCTTGTCCATGTTGTCTCTGATGAAGGTATTCAAGTTGATCCTAAGAAAACCAAAGCAATTAAGAATTGATCTAGACCTTTGTTTTCTTCAAATATACAGAGTTTCTAAGGTTTGGCCGGCTATTATTGTCACGACCCGAGCTCACACCCTGGACGTGAACGACACTCGAGAACCTGTTCTGATCCCCAGCAAACCCTTAGCCTGGCTAACTATGACTCACATGACTCTTGAAGATATGCGGAAGCTTAAATAGATAAGAATTTAGACATTCAAAGGTATGTTTTAAAATACTGTCTAGAAATACTTAACATAATTCATAAGTTTAGTAAACATCCTGAGAAAACAATGGAAATATCTAATCTTGTCCGTCTATGAAGCCTCTAACAATTTCAAGATAGATGTAGTGACAAGACCGATGACACCTCATATACTACTAGAAATTGAAATGAAATTGGAGTCTCCCAAAAGCAAGGAGGCCTCACCAAATACTATTGACGAGTGTAAGATGATCTCAATAAAACACATATTGATGATCATGAACACCTGAACCTACATCATAATAAGATTCAAGTCGAATGAGATCAGTACACTGAATGTACGAGTATGTAATATGGTTTAATAGATATATAAACTGAATGACTGGAAGCAACGCAACTGAATCAACACATGAATATGAACTGAAAACCATTTAAGCTCTACAATAACATATGCAATAAAAGAAATAAAAAAATAATATACTTTACTTGTGGGGATTTTCTCTAATTGAAAATTATTACCATGATCCTAGCAATGATACAACGTTTCACCTACATTGCAAGGGTCATCCTATACCTTGTCGGGGTATATGATGATACTCTAACTATAGATCTATCTAATAGGCCTTCTCATAGGCAGTGAGGATTCACATGTTGAATCAATGCTATCTTATCATATGCTGATTATGTAGTTTTATAGGACTTTTAAGTTCTAAAAGACTCTAACCCAATTCGGTGCTCAATACTACTCCCAAAATAATAAATATCAATTATCTCTCGATTCTCCCTTTACAAAGAAAGGGGTTATTACCTTAATGAAGTACTTTTTTAAAAAAAATGACATAAATCATACTAGCATTCAAGCGTATACTTATGGACTTAGCTTTCAAGCCAAATATTGATATGCATAACAACTGAAGAGTCTTATTTTTCTGAAAATAGAGCCCTTAAACTTTGCATGTAAACTTACTTTAGTTTTGAATGCACACAAGACACATGATTAGAATATGTAGGGATTTTTAGAGGTAAATGGATCTTATAGGAGCTAATAAGAGAGGGAAAACGTAGCCACAACTTAAAGGAATACTCACCAGATGATACAAGGAAGAATTGACCCACCGACCCCTGGTGTATTGCTGGTGCAGCGCACCAAGACCAAAAGTACTGGGGGTGATTTGGGCGTGCTGTTGGTGCGCCATCCCAGGCCCCAAAGTACTAGGACTGGGTTTGCGCGCACTACTGGCGCGCCGCCCCAGCCCTTCCCTAGCGACCTTGACAAATTTTTTCATTGAAATTAAAGCTTCAAACTAGTGTAAAATTGGGAAATTTCTCCTAATCTCTTCTTGATTCTCAAACCCAAAACTAATAAATGAAAACTTCATACAATTCATTTGGAGAACACAACTTTACCAACCCTGTAGGGTTCATGTTATTCTAACTATGAACAACACTATAAGATTCATAAAATCAAATGATCAAAACCCATATTGTTGAAGAACCAAATTCAAATATCAAGAACTACGAATGGATCCTTTAGATATGACAATTTCTTGACTACATTGAGATGTAGGGCGTGAGGAAGAACAAGTCCAACATAGTGAGAGGCCTTACATACCTGAAAAGAACAAAGGTTTTTGGCGAAAATTGATAGAATCTTGAAGAACGCTTGAAACCTAGATTTTTTCCTATTGGAACCTTGCTCTAATTCCTTTAGGTATTAAAGAACGTGAAATATTGAATCTACATTGTTTCATACCTTAATTGGGTGAAGAAAGTGTGGTTAGGCTTAGACGTGATGGGAAAAGACAAAACTATCCTTCTAAAACAAATTGAGGTGCCTTAAAAGAGAGGCCTTCACTTTAATAGACATAACTCTTTATTGCGAGCTCAGAAATAAGAAAATTTGGTGGTTTTGGAAAGAGGACTCAAAGACTTATATTCTAAGTGATATGGTCGTTTGATATTGACCCAAGTAAAATCTCATATTGAATCTCAATCGATAAGAAAGCTTTCAACTCAACTTTGTATTAGGCGATTCTAGTGACCTTAATTCATATACAAATTCATTCCCTCACTAAATAACTGACCTTTATGCATATGTGTAAATTTAAGAATCATTCGATATGACCTTACATGTAAATGATGAATAGTGTGGGTCTTAACTTAGAAATTTTTCGGGTGTTAAAATTAGAGAGGATTTGTGGAAGGATTTTCCTCTATTGCTTCCCCTTTGACAATATTGACTAGAAATAAAGTGAAATTTCTATGGTCGGAAGCTTGTGAGAAGAGTTTCCAAGAGTTGAAGAATAGACTCACTTTGGCTCCTATTTTGACACTACCGAAAGTATCATATGATTTTGTGGTTTATTGTGATGCTTCTAGATTTGTCATGATTGTGTTCTTATGTAACATGGGAAAACCATTTCCTATGCTTCAAGGCAATTGAAACTCCATGAAAAGAATTATCCAATTCATGATTTAGAACTAGCGGTGGTGGTATTTGGCCTTTAAGACTCTCCAGTTCGCGCGCCAGTCGAAGATCACAACTTACGTCGCTGACTCACTCGGCGATGTGTCGAGTGGTACTTTAGTTCGCCGAGTTTTACAAAACCTCCAGCAAAATAAATGGTCCAAACGGCGGTTCAAGTCGGGCTTGCCGACCTTTTTGGTGAGTTGCTGACTGGACCTTTAGCTCACCTACTGCTCATTTTCACACAATTTCAAATTTTCATCCTGCACAATCAACAACCGTTATTCAAAAGCAATATTAAAACTTCAAAAACCTGGGTTGCCTCCCAAGAAGTACCTTATGTAACATCGTGGCACGACGAAGATATTGATTCTACATTCATTCTTGGGATTGACCATCATGTTACTCGGCAACCCTCATTTTGGTTTTGGAATCAAATAAGTCGAGATTTGACCCATTTTTTCCTACAACTATTTAATGGACATTGAGTGAGAGGAAACCGTCTGATTTATACTTGTGACGTCATAATTCATTTCCTTCAATACTTTGTCCGACCCTTCCACTTTGGTGAGAATGCGTGAAAGCATATATCTTCCGTACGAAAATCTCCGGGTTAACTCTTTGATCTTTTGTCTTTTGACGCTCATGGGTACATATCTCTCATTGTCCCCATCTCTCTTCTTCCAATTCACTCCACGATCACGTCATTCCTGCTCACAGTCTCTCCAACCGTCATCACGATCTCTATTCCAACCTTATTTCCCGCATGGCCTTGGATAGCTCGGACGGAAACCTCCACCTTATTTTGTAAGGAAACTCACTTCTTCATTATATAAGGCCTCAAAATGTGCATCATTGGGGTTCGCCCCGCTAACACCAATAATATTCAGAGCTCTAGTACCACTACCTATTACATTTTTCGACAAAAGATCCAATTGGTTCATCATTTTAGCCATGTTCTGGTCCCTCTCTTGGTCTTTTTCAATATGTTCTTTCATCATCCTAAATGTCAAAGAAGACACCCTATCCTCTCTTCTATGCCAAGCCCGATTGATCTTTGTCATGCCATCAAGCAAAGCAGATGCAATCTCTAAAGGTTGTTGCATGATACCTCCACAGACAAGTTGCTCAGCCACACATTTGTTAATCATGTCTAGGCTCTGATAGAAGTGTTGTAGCAAGACCTCATTAGGAAGCTCATGAGTTTGACATTAGAGCAACAGCTTCTGGAAACGTAGCCAAGTCTCATGAATTGGCTCACCATCCATGTCACTCCCCGAGGTTACTCCTTTGACGTAAAACGGGACCTAGGATCATGAGTGACACCAAGCTATCCCTAAGCTGGCATATCATAAGCATACTTAAAGATTTACTGAAGATAGAAATAATGTCTGAAAGCTTAAAACATGATATAAAATAAAATAATAGGGAATACCCAATACTATATGACTATATAAAAGACTGAGAGTTTAACAACAACTGGAAGGTCAAACTCAAACTAAAATTAAATCTAACTATGTGTGAAATAAGCCTCTAACTGACTAGAAATGTTGGGACATGCCCCAGTTAACTCTAGCAAAACTGAGAGTAAAAGAAAACATGTCTATCATCCTCGAAGAATGAGGACTCACCACTGATACTGTTGAACTGGAGATCAGGAACTGATCTATGCGTGATCTGAATGCTGGGCACCTGAACATACATCACGAGAAGATGTAGCGTAGAGTATGCGTTAGTACTTGAAAGGTACTGAGCACACAAAATAGGATAAAGCTTACCAACATATACATAACTGAAAAAAGCATACTGAAAAATGATACAAGATGGACATGATGAATATACTGAACGTACTAAACATGAACTAAACTGAATGCAATGACCAAGTACAAAACATGCTGAAATTGAATACTGAACTACAACTGTTAACTTGGTCAATGCACTAGAATCTTACCGTGGGAGCTACTAATAATCGACATAAAACCACGTGAGCTAATCGTGGAGTCCGATGTATACGCCCCATCGAGAGGACCTAATATACCTTGCCAGGGGTATAAAGGTATGACTGGCGTGATCACTAATTTTAATGCCCACAGAGGGGACTTAACCTATGGGGGCACGTAGTTCTGGGACTATGAGGGTGACTGACCGTAGTCTACTCGATATTAAGCCTACTCCCAACTAGAATGTATACAATACAACATAACTGAACATAAACTAGATAGCTTAAGATTCTGACATGCTAACTGAAAATGCAACATTAAATACTGACAATGAAACATTTGTAAATTGATGCATGTATATCTGTATGAATTGACCTAGAAAGTGTAATTCATGAACTAAACGATTCTACACAACTAGGGTTCTGAATTTCATGCAAGAACTAAGCAACATCTTTACGAAGGTGTAATACTCTGATTAGGATTAATCTAACAGCTAAATCACAACAATAATCTTTAGTCCTAGAAACCCTAGTCTAAACATAATAAAGGGATTGAAGAATTTGACTGAATTTTAGGGACCTAATGGGTTAAGGAACCAACTAGTGAATCCCACATACCTTGTGACGAATTCCTTGGAGAAATCTATCAATTTTTGGGCTGGGACTGAGGGAAACTTGTTGCATTCTTGGAAAGGGTTGGTCGACTCTTTCTTCACCTTTTCGTTCAAATTTGACAAATTTTGGAAAATGAATTGACTAGGATAAGTTCTGATTAAGTTACTACTTTAAAACTGACCAAAACGACGTATTTTAGGGGTTAAGCGATGTAGTATAGGTGTCCAATGCATAGGGAAAAGACCAAATGACCCCTGACTTAAAAGCTGTCAGGGCCAACTGACGGGCCTAACCGACGGACCATCAATTGAGTGATGGCTCATCTTATCAGTTCGTAGATCGACTTCAGAGGAAGGGTTCTGGGGGTTTTGATCCATGGACCAGGACCATGGCCTGTGGTCTGACCTACGGTCAGTAGGTCCGGCCATGGGTCGACCCTTAGACGATTTTATTCTGAGGTTCTAGGGAAGGGATGCAGATGTCCAACCACGGACCCCACGTACGATCCGTGGGTAAACCTATGGTCCGTAAGTGGCACCTCAAACTATTGAAATCTGCATTATTTGTTTCTAGAATACGGGATGTTACATTATCTCCCCCTTCCGAACATTCATCCTCAAATGAAGACTAAACTAGCTGAACATGGAGGGGAAGAGCTGCAAACCCTACCAATAAGTACTGGAAACTGAAATTCGACTGAACTAGGTTCCAAGAACATGGAAATATGCTGAAAATGCAAGTATAACTGAAGGAACATGATACTAAGATTGAATCTACACATGAATAATTCAAAGACCGGAGATAAATTGTTACCTCAAGCTAGTATGGAATCATAAGGAAAGAGATGAGGATACTTGGCCTTCATGACTGCTTCTTTTTACCAAGTAGCTCCCTCTACATACTGGCTCCTCCACAAAACCTTCACTAAAGTGACTTCTTTTTGACGAAAAATGCCCCAGTAAATTCATCCTACGTGGTGATTGAGTCCCTAGGTAGGTCGGCTAACCACTTGGTAGCCTCTCCCGTCAGTGAGAAAGGGAACAATCGGAGTCGAACTGACTCTTGGTATATGTTCTTTAACGAGAAGGGACCATAGATTTCCACAAAATTCCTAATATAGTCATGGGGATTCTCATAAGTCAAAACTTCGAATAACCCTTTCATTTGCAAGAGCTGAAACATCGTGGTTGTCACGTGGAACACCGCATTTCCCACGACCAAAGGCAACTGGATAGCACCTACACCACCAAAATGTATATCATTCACATTGGCCTCGTTCACATCATTCAAGTTGCCAATATCATCATTTTGGCTCAACTGGCTGGCATTGCTTTCTTTGACACTCATTTTGCCTCCTGCGCAAAATCCACAAACAATAACAAACACTAAATTGATTCAACTATAACACAATGAAATCACAAACAAACTTCAATAAGAGAATTCAATAACACCACTCCCCGGCAGCGGTACCATTTTTTGATAAACGCTTAACTACACCTCATCCAATACTACGTGTAGGCGATCGTAATCTAGCATATAAGCCAACAAAGAGTTCAGGTCGATCCCACAGGAAGCGGTACAGTACTGAATTCAATTAGGAAATAAAGCTTGTGCTCTAATTGGTTATAGAAGTAGACATTATCAAAACCATAAAAAGTAAGTTAATGGTTTGACAACGAATGTCAGATGGGGGGTTTAAATGTATCAATTATCAACTACAATAAATATAGAAATAAAAGGGAGTAGACAAGCAGATAGAGATTCTTGGGGATGTGATCGATTATAGGCTAGTTTCACTATATGGGTAATTGAAATTTACTAACAATTGCTAAATCTCAGTGGGTAGGCTGGACTATAAATGCAATAACTTTCTCTCGAACAACTACTACGCTTCAAGCGAGTTCTCTAGAACCTCAACACGCATGACAATATAATAAGCCCAATACCTAAAATTATCCACTCTCTCTCGTTAGATAGGTAGGATGGAATTAAGATTCACTCTCTCAAATTGAACCCGCAACAACCCAATCACTACAATCGCTAATCGATAACTTTGGTTCTAAAACCTCTCGCTCAAGCAAGCCCAGAACACTAAGCTAGAATTGCATTTGCAACTACAATTAATAAATTAATGCTCATGTATCAATTAAACTCACTTTAAAACAACATTTAGACTAATAAACAACAATACCCATAAGGTAATTAGACAAATAATAACATGATCACACCCCAAGAATTGGGGTTTTAGCTACACATCATAAAAAAGAAAAAATCAATACCAATTACGTTCTCTATAATTTGGGTAATGCAATCCAAGTCTTTACAATGATCCAAAATGCTTAAAATCAAAAGCCCACCTTAAAATCTACTAGAAAAATCCTAAAACAAAATAAAACCAAGTCTCCAGCAAAATCTCAAAGTTCTACATTATGGAAATTTCTTAGAAAAATGTCTGTACTCCTTTCAGCTTTTTGAAATTCAATTTATACTTTCTAAAATTTTGGCCTTCAGGTCCACTAGTCGAGGTTAGTCGAGCATCGACGAACAAGTCGGCAATGCGCCAATGGCTCCCATCCATCACCGATTTTCCTTGAATATTTAACCTTAGGGTTCTGTTAGTTTGGGCAATCCAAATTTGTGTTGCCGAATCATTTGATGGTTTGCAGAAGGTGCAAATCCAACGCCAACTTGGCTTCTTCCCAGAGATGACAGTCTAGAACTTTAGGCTAGCTGAAGTTCCAGTAAGTGATTCGCCGAGTGGCTTTGGCGATTCTCAGCTTTTGCTATATTCAGCCTTTTTCATCTTATTTTTTCTCTCTTTTTTTGCTAGGTAATGTCTTTCTCTTGCTCCTTTTCCTTCTTTGCTGCAAATCAACATTTTAACGTCAGTTGAGAGCATAAAATAGTCATTGAGGACAATAAAACTATCAAAACAAAGCCCTAAATGAGTAAAAATCTCAACTCATCAATCATTTGTAAAAGTGGATCCAATAGATAGGTCGTTTAACACAATCCTACAGGGGCACGTAGTATCGGAATAGAGCTCTCTACTAGAGACCACCCTAATTGATCCTTCACCGCAAATCCCTTTCGGTGCTACGTTTAAATCCCAACGAAATAGGTAAAAATCAAATATTACATAGGAAAGGCAATGATCAATACCAATCCACACATTTTAGATCAAATCATAGAATAACTCTTTAAACACAATCCAACATAGATGAGAAAACCTTTCACCCATGTGAATCCATATGTGAGAAATACCTTTCATAATCATGATCGTAATAGTAAGTGAGAAATCCTTTCACAATGGCATTGATACTTCCATTTTAAAGAATCACCAAATTATTTACAACAATTTCATTAAAAACATGCATATATTTATAGATTCAGAATTCAAAATTTCATGAGTTCATCATGTGTTCATAGCTGAAAATCATAATTTAAGCATTGGTCAACATAATTTCATCTAATTATCATGTATTAACATTGAATCATGCATTAAAAGACTTAAGTAACAATAATCAATCACAATTGAATAAAAACCTTAAAGATTGAAATGAAACCCTAACTTAAGCAATTGTACTTGATATTTAGAAATTACAAGCTTTGGGGACCCCATGGAGGAAAGGATTCCAGGGGTGAATACCCACATACCTTAATACTTAAAGCCCTAAAGTAATGGAGTATTTATGAACTTGAATTAGCCTTAGCTCATCTTCTTCCTTAGTCTTGAGAGAATTTGGGGAGGATGAATTTTGTCAGGTTTAGGGGTTTAGGAGAATTATGTTTTTGTGGGTAATTTAAGACTCCAAAGGTCTTATATAAGACTTAGGATGAAGGCCAAAATGACTTAGTTTTGATTTACAAAAATTAGGAAAAAAACTCAAAAGCCGCTTAAAATAACTACCAAACTCGTCCTGTGGTCCGTAGGGCTTTACACGGACCGTACTGGTCAACTCTAGAAAAATACTGGAGCCTAAAAATTCAATTGAGTTTTGACGAGACCCATCTACGGCCCGTAGACTTTTCTACGTTCCATAGATCCAACCCGTAGAACCCAACTACAACCTCAAAATTTCACTATGTTTGGAACCCACCTACAAGACCTATCTATGACTTGTACAATAACTGACAACTCGCCTTAGTGAATTGTAAAAAGGGGCATTGGGACTTGATTTTAAGAAATTATTTCCTACTTCCTACGGTTGTCATATACGGCTCGTAGAAGCTTCTACGGTCCATAGATGGGATGCGTAGACACAGCCTGAAACCCAAAAACTTTCTTTCTTTCTTTTCAAGTTTTGAGGTGTTACAAAATATTTCCCTTGAGAACATTTTGTTCTCGAATGGTACTCAAGGCATCATAAGGAGGGTAGGGAAAAATTTCTAACAACTCAACAAGAATACAACTTTATCTAAAGCACTTAATCAAGGAGGGACTTAAACTCTAAGCTAAAACATATCGAGGAGATCATTTCATAAAGCACATATGAAAATCATATTCAATGCACATAATCATGAAGTAATCAACCAAGTTAAATTATTTTCTCAAAGATCAAAGTTTCATGAGCATGCATGAGAATGACTAAGATATATGATACCAAAAAGGATGGACCATGAGGAACTAAATACCTCAAGCTAGAATATAATCAGAGGAAAGAGTTGCGGATAACTTGACATCATATTGGCCTCAGGCCTCTAATAACTATGAGGGAAGTCGGAACAAGATCCACGACCTCCTCACAATACTGAAAGTATATATGGAACCCTTTGAAGCAAGGAGGCTCACCAAAGCAACTCTAGAACTGCAAGTGATATCAACGAAGCGCCTCTTGATGACTGTGATTATATGTATCTACATCATAAAAGATGTAGATCAAATGACGTCAGTACATGGAATGTACGAGCATGAAAGGAGAACTCTAAAACACAGACATAAGCTGGAACTGATAAAAAGGAAGAGCATACTCACCTAATCTCAACTCAACTCAAGGATACTAAAAATACTCAAACTCAGAAATACTCAACTTAGTTCAATATAAAAGCAACAATAGAGATGCATTATAAAGAAAGTTTTTAAACTAGTAGATAATAACTCAATGTATTCAAATATACAAAAGTAACTCTTTAACTTTTATTTGGGAGATTCTCTAACTGACAACCATCACTATAAGCTATGTGAGGATACAATAACTCACCCACGCCACCAGAACTGTCCTATACCATCCCGGATTGTAGGACATCCTCAACTAAGTGGATCAACTAAGTTGTGCTTCAAAGAAATAAGGAATCATTTAAAAAATATGACCCGTTTTACCCACGTTGGCATACATGGTTTATGAGGACTTTGAGTTGTCTGAACTCGTCCCCATATCGGTGCTCAATATTACTCCCAATAATATAACTCATGCTCATCTTTTTTTTAAAAATTCCTCATCCTCAAAATTTGAGATTATTACTCAAAAGGTTCTCTTAAAAGGGATAGTACTCAAATGCTCCACATGAACTCATTTGATAATCAAAGTTTCCTTCTCATTTTAAATGTAAAACGTTTACCCTTGGGAATACTTATTTTGGAATATGAAACTCTACTCTCCTCATCCACATACTCAAATGCTCAAGTCTTAAAAAAAATTAAAAGTTTGAAAAAGACTTCTTAAAATGACCCAAAATACCATTTTTCGATGCGGAACTGGTAGTTGGGGAAGTCATAGGAGTAGTAGTGTGGTAGGTGGTAGGTGGTAGTGTGGTAGATAAATAACTTATTTTAAAGATGCGGAACTGGTAGTTGGGGAAGTCATAGGAGTAGTAGTGTGGTAGGTGGTAGTGTGG